>NC_069503.1:1135343014-1135390700 GCF_027579735.1 Bombina bombina
TCAAATAAAGATACCAAGAGAATGAAGAAAATTTTATAATAGGAGTAAAACATAATTTATGTAAGAACTTACCTGATAAATTCATTTCTTTCATATTAGCAAGAGTCCATGAGCTAGTGACGTATGGGATATACATTCCTACCAGGAGAGGCAAAGTTTCCCAAACCTCAAAATGCCTATAAATACACCCCTCACCACACCCACAAATCAGTTTAACGAATAGCCAAGAAGTGGGGTGATAAGAAAAAGTGTGAAAACATAAAAAATAAGGAATTGGAATAATTGTGCTTTATACAAAAAAATCATAACCACCTCAAAAAGGGTGGGCCTCATGGACTCTTGCTAATATGAAAGAAATGAATTTATCAGGTAAGTTCTTACATAAATTATGTTTTCTTTCATGTAATTAGCAAGAGTCCATGAGCTAGTGACGTATGGGATAATGACTACCCAAGATGTGGATCTTCCACGCAAGAGTCACTAGAGAGGGAGGGCTAAAATAAAAACAGCCAATTCCGCTGAAAAATAATCCACACCCCAAAACAAAGTTTAAATCACATAATGAAAAAAACTGAAATTATAAGCAGAAGAATCAAACTGAAACAGCTGCCTGAAGTACTTTTCTACAAAAGACTGCTTCAGAAGAAGAAAACACACCAAAATGGTAGAATTTAGTAAAAGTATGCAAAGAAGACCAAGTTGCTGCTTTGCAAATCTGATCAACCGAAGCTTCATTATTAAATGCCCAGGAAGTAGAGACTGACCTAGTAGAATGAGCTGTAATCCTTTGAGGCGGAGTTCTACCCGACTCAACATAAGCATGATGAATCAAAGACTTTAACCAAGATGCCAAAGAAATGGCAGAAGCCTTCTGACCTTTCCTAGAACCAGAAAAGATAACAAATAGACTAGAAGTCTTTCGGAAATCTTTAGTAGCTTCAACATAATATTTCAAAGCTCTAACTACATCCAAAGAATGCAACAATCTTTCCTTAGAGTTCTTAGGATTAGGACACAATGAAGGAACCACAATTTCTCTACTAATGTTGATAGAATTCACAACCTTAGGAAAAATTTTAAATGAAGTTCGCAACACCGCCTTATCCTGATGAAAAATCAGAAAAGGAGACTCACAAGAAAGAGCAGATAATTCAGAAACTCTTCTAGCAGAAGAGATGGCCAAAAGAATCAAAACTTTCCAAGAAAGTAATTTAATATCCAGCGAATGCATAGGTTCAAACGGAGGAGCTTGAAGAGCCCCCAGAACCAAATTCAAACTCCAAGGAGGAGAAATTGACTTAATGACAGGTTTTATACGAACCAAAGCCTGTACAAAACAATGAATATCAGGAAGATTAGCAATCTTTCTGTGAAAAAGAACAGAAAGAGCAGAGATTTGTCCTTTCAAAGAACTTGCAGACAAACCTTTATCCAAACCATCCTGAAGAAACTGTAAAATTCTAGGAATTCTAAAAGAATGCCAAGAAAAATGATGAGAAGAACACCAAGAAATGTAAGCCTTCCAGACTCTATAATATATCTTCCTAGATACAGATTTACGAGCCTGTAACATAGTATTAATTACGGAGTCAGAGAAACCTCTATGACTGAGAATCAAGCGTTCAATCTCCATACCTTCAAATTTAAGGATTTGAGATCCTGATGGAAAAAAGGACCTTGCGATAGAAGGTCTGGTCTTAACGGAAGAGTCCACGGTTGGCAAGTAGCCATCCGGACAAGATCCGCATACCAAAACCTGTGAGGCCATGCTGGAGCCACCAGCAGAACAAACAAATGCTCCTTTAGAATCTTGGAAATCACTCTTGGAAGAAGAACTAGAGGCGGAAAGATATAGGCAGGATGATACTTCCAAGGAAGTGACAATGCATCCACTGCTTCCGCCTGAGGATCCCTGGATCTGGACAGATACCTGGGAAGCTTCTTGTTTAGATGAGAAGCCATCAGATCTATTTCTGGAAGTCCCCACATTTGAACAATCTGACGAAATACCTCTGGGTGAAGAGAGCATTCGCCCGGATGTAATGTTTGGCGACTGAGATAATCCGCTTCCCAATTGTCTATACCTGGGATATGAACCGCAGAAATTAGACAGGAGCTGGATTCCGCCCATACAAGTATTCGAGATACTTCTTTCATAGCCAGAGGAATGTGAGTCCCTCCTTGATGATTGACATATGCCACGGTTGTGACATTGTCCGTCTGAAATCAAATGAACGACTCTCTCTTTAGAAGAGGCCACGACTGAAGAGCTCTGACAATCGCACAGTAATCTCGCCTCCTGAGATTCCCAAACCCCTTGTGCTGTCAAAGACCCCCATACAGCTCCCCAACCTGTCAGACTTGCATCTGTTGAGATCACAGTCCAGGTCGGAAGAACAAAAGAAGCCCCCTGAACTAAACGATGGTGGTCTGTCCACCACGACAGAGAGTGTCGTACAATCGGTTTTAAAGATATTAATTGTGATATCTTTGTATAATCCCTGCACCACTGGTTCAGCATACAGAGCTGAAGAGGTCGCATGTGAAAACGAGCAAAGGGGATCGCGTCCGATGCAGCAGTCATAAGACCTAGAATTTCCATGCAAAAGGCTACCGAAGGGAATGATTGAGACTGAAGGTTTCGACAAGCTGAAACCAATTTCAGACGTCTCTTGTCCGTCAGCGACAGAGTCATGGTCACTGAATCTATCTGGAAACCTAAAAAGGTTACCCTTGTCTGAGGAATCAACGAACTCTTTGGTAAATTGATCCTCCAACCATGTTCTCGAAGAAACGATACAAGTCGATTCGTATGAGATTCTGCTAAATGTGAAGACTGAGCAAGTACCAAGATATAATCCAAATAAGGAAATGCCACAATACCCTGTTCTCTGATTACAGATAGAAGGGCACCGAGAACCTTTGTAAAAATCCTTGGAGCTGTTGCTAGGCCAAACGGCAGAGCCACAAACTGGTAATGCTTGTCTAGAAAAGAGAATCTCAGAAACTGATAGTGATCTGGATGAATCGGAATATGCAGATATGCATCTTGTAAATCTATTGTGGACATATAATGCCCTTGCTGAACAAAAGGCAGAATAGTCCTTATAGTTACCATTTTGAATGTTGGTATCCTTACATAACGATTCAATATTTTTAAATCCAGAACTGGTCTGAAGGAATTCTCCTTCTTTGGTACAATGAAGAGATTTGAGAAAAACCCCAGCCCCTGTTCCAAAGCTGGAACTGGCACAATTACTCCAGCCAACTCTAGATCTGAAACACATTTCAGAAATGCTTGAGCCTTCACTGGATTTATTGGCACACGGGAAAGAAAAAATCTTCTTGCAGGAGGCCTTATCTTGAAGCCTATTCTGTACCCTTGTGAAACAATATTCTGAACCCAAAGATTGTGAATCGAATTGATCCAAATTTCTTTGAAAAATCGTAATCTGCCCTACCAGCTGGGCTGGAATGAGGGCCGCACCTTCATGTGGACTTGGGAGCTGACTTTGGCTTTCTAAACGGCTTGGATTTATTCCAGACTGGAGATGGTTTCCAAACTGATACCGCTCCTGTAGGGGAAGGATCAGGTTTTTGTTCCTTATTGTGACAAAAGGAACGAAAACGATTAGCAGACCTAAATTTACCTTTAGATTTTTTATCCTGTGGTAAAAAAGTTCCTTTCCCCCCAGTAACAGTTGAAATAATAGAATCCAACTGTGAACCAAACAATTTATTACCCTGGAAAGAAAGGGAAAGCAAAGCTGACTTAGAAGACATATCAGCATTCCAAGTTTTAAGCCATAAAGCTCTTCTAGCTAAAATAGCTAAAGACATATACCTGACATCAACCCTAATGATATCAAAGATGGCATCACAAATAAAGTTATTAGCATGTTGAAGAAGATTAACAATGCTATGAGTATTATGATCTGTTACTTGTTGTGCTAAAGCTTCCAACCAGAAAGTGGAAGCTGCAGCAACATCCGCCAAAGATATAGCAGGTCTAAGAAGATTACCTGAACATAAGTAAGCTTTTCTTAGAAAGGATTCAATTTTCCTATCTAAAGGATCCTTAAAGGAAGTACTATCTGCCGTAGGAATAGTAGTAAGTTTAGCAAGAGTAGAGATAGCCCCATCAACCTTAGGGATTTTGTCCCAAAACTCTAATCTGTCAGATGGCACAGGATATAATTGCTTAAACCGTTTAGAAGGAGTAAATGAATTACCCAAATTATTCCATTCCCTGGAAATTACTTCAGAAATAGCATCAGGGACAGGGAAAAACCTCCGGAATAACTACAGGAGGTTTAAAAACCGTATTCAAACGATTAGATTTAGTATCAAGAGGACCAGATTCCTCTATTTCTAATGCAATTAAGACTTCTTTAAGTAAAGAACGAATAAATTCCATTTTGAATAAATATGAAGATTTATCAGTATCAACCTCTGAAACAGAATCCTCTGAACCAGAAAAATCATTATCAGAAACAGAATCAGAATGATGATGTTCATTTAAAAATTCATCTGAAAAATGAGAAGTTTTAAAAGACCTTTTACGTTTACTGGAAGGAGGAATAACAGACATAGCCTTCTTAATAGATTTAGAAACAAAATCTCTTTTGTGAACAGGAACACCCTGAATATTAGATGTTGATGGAACAGCAACAGGTAATGGAACATTACTAAAGGAAATATTATCTGCATTAATAAGTTTGTCATGACATCCATTACAAACAACAGCCGGAGGAACAGTTACCACAAGTTTACAACAAATACACTTAACTTTGGTAGATCCAGCATCAGGCAGCAATTTTCCAGAAGTATCTTCTGATTCAGGGTCAATCTGAGACATCTTGCAATATGCAATAGAAAAAAACAACATAAAAAGCAAAATTTATCAAATTCCTTAAATGACAGTTTCAGGAATGGGAAAAAATGCCAATGAACAAGCTTCTAGCAACCAGAAGCAAATAAGCAATGAGACTTAAATAATGTGGAGACAATAATGACGCCCATATTTTTTAGCGCCAAAAAAGACGCCCACATTATTTGGCGCCTAAATGCTTTAAGCGCCAAAAATGACGCCACATCCGGTGACGCCGACATTTTTGGCGAAAAAAAGTCAAAAAAATTACGCAACTTCCAGCGACAAGTATGATGCCAAAAATTACAAAGAAAAAAATTTTGCGCCAAAAAAGTCTGCGCCAAAAATGACGCAATAAAAAGAAGCATTTTCAGCCCCCGCGAGCCTAACAGCCCACAGGAAAAAAAATCAAATTTTAAGGTAAGAAAAAATTGATTGTTCATATGCATTATCCCAAATAATGAAACTGACTGTCTGATATAAGGAATGTTGAACATCCTGAATCAAGGCAAATAAATGTTTAAACACATATATTTAGAACTTTATATAAAAGTCCCCAACCATAGCTTAGAGTGTCACAAAAATAAGACTTACTTACCCCAGGACACTCATCTACATGTAGTAGAAAGCCAAACCAGTACTGAAACGAGAATCAGTAGAGGTAATGGTATATATAAGAGTATATCGTCGATCTGAAAAGGGAGGTAAGAGATGAATATCTACGACCGATAACAGAGAACCTATGAAATAGACCCCGTAGAAGGAGATCATTGAATTCAAATAGGCAATACTCTCTTCACATCCCTCTGACATTCACTGCACAATGAGAGGAAAACCGGGCTCCAGCCTGCTGCGAAGCGCATATCAACGAAGAATCTAGCACAAACTTACTTCACCACCTCCATGGGAGGCAAAGTTTGTAAAACTGATTTGTGGGTGTGGTGAGGGGTGTATTTATAGGCATTTTGAGGTTTGGGAAACTTTCCCTCTCCTGGTAGGAATGTATATCCCATACGTCACTAGCTCATGGACTCTTGCTAATTACATGAAAGAAATTAGAAAGTTGCTTAAAATTTCAAGCTCTATCTGAATCACGAAAGAAAAAATTTGGGTTCAGTGTCCCTTTAAAAAAAGAAAAGGCAGGTAACCGATTTGACAAAGTTACAAAAAAAATGGCTGCACCAATCGTCATTAGTTTATAATATATGTTCATTTATATATAAACATATGTTATAAAGAGATTGGTATATAGATAAACACGCACAGTGTAATTACAGTGAATGTTGTACACTATGTGCTACAGTCTTCGGATGTAATTCTGCATGTGATGCATGTTGTACACATGTAATATATAGATCTTGTATAAGTACAGCTAATAATATACACTGTGTGCTGCAGCGTGTGATGTATGTTGTACATATGTAATATATAGATCTTGTGTAAGTACAGCTAATAATATACACTTTGTGCTGCAACGTGTGATGTATGTTGTACACATGTAATATATAGATCTGGTGTAAGTACAGCTAATGTTATACACTGTGTGCTGCAACGTGTGATGTATGTTGTACACATGTAATATATAGATCTGGTGTAAGTACAGCTAATGTTATACACTGTGTGCTGCAACGTGTGATGTATGGGTTACATATGTAATATATAGATCTTGTGTAAGTACAGCTAATAATATACACTGTGTGCTGCAGCGTGTGATGTATGTTGTACACATGTAATATATAGATCTTGTGTAAGTACAGCTATTATACACTGTGTGCTGCAGCGTGTGATGTATGTTGTACACATGTAATATATAGATTTTGATTAAGTACAGCTATTATACACTGTGTGCTGCAGCGTGTGATGTATGTTGTACACATGTAATATATAGATCTTGTGTAAATACAGCTATTATACACTGTGTGCTGCAGCGTGTGATGTATGTTGTACACATGTAATATATAGATCTTGATTAAGTACAGCTATTATACACTGTGTGCTGCAGCGTGTGATGTATGTTGTACACATGTAATATATAGATCTTGTATAAGTACAGCTAATGTTATACACTGTGTGCTGCAGCGTGTGATGTATGTTGTACACATGTAATATATAGATCTTGTGCAAGTACAGCTAATGTTATACACTGTGTGCTGCAGCGTGTGATGTATGTTGTACACATGTAATATATAGATCTTGTGTAAGTACAGCTAATGTTATACACAGTGTGCTGCAGCGTGTGATGTATGTTGTACACATGTAATATATAGATCTTGTGTAAGTACAGCTAATGTTATATACTGTGTGCTGCAGCGTGTGATGTATGTTGTACACATGTAATATATAGATCTTGTATAAGTACAGCTAATGTTATACACAGTGTGCTGCAGTGTGTGATGTATCTTGTACACATGTAATATATAGATCGTGTATAAGTACAGCTAATATTATACAATGTGTGCTGCAGTGTGTGATGTATGTTGTACACATGTAATATATAGATCTTGTGTAAGTACAGCTAATGTTATACACTGTGTGCTGCAGCGTGTGATGTATGTTGTACACATGTAATATATAGATCTTGTGTAAGTACAGCTATTATACACTGTGTGTTGCAGCGTGTGATGTATGTTGTACATATGTAATATATAGATATTGTGTAAGTACAGCTAATATTATACACTGTGTGCTGCAGCGTGTGATGTATGTTGTACACATGTAATATATAGATAATGTGTAAGTACAGCTAATGTTATACACTGTGTGCTGCAGCGTGTGATGTATGTTGTACATATGTAATATATAGATCTTGTGTAAGTACAGCTAATATTATACACTGTGTGCTGCAGCGTGTGATGTATGTTGTACACATGTAATATATAGATAATGTGTAAGTACAGCTAATGTTATACACTGTGTGCTGCAGCGTGTGATGTATGTTGTACATATGTAATATATAGATCTTGTGTAAGTACAGCTATTGTTATACACTGTGTGCTGCAGCGTATGATGTATGTTGTACACATATAATATATAGATCTTGTGTAAGTACAGCTATTGTTATACACTGTGTGCTGCAGCGTATGATATATGTTGTACACATGTAATATATAGATCTTGTATAAGTACAGCTAATATTATACACGGTGTGCTGCAGCGTGTGATGTATATTGTACACATGTAATATATAGATCTTGTGTAAGTACAGCTAATATTATACACTGTGTGCTACAGAGTGTGATGTATGTTGTACACATGTAACATATAGATCTTGTGTAACTACAGCTAATGTTATACACTGTGTGCTGCATGTTGTACACATGTAATATATAGATCTTGTGTAAGTACAGCTAATATTATACACTGTGTGCTGCAGCGTGTTATGTATGTTGTACACATGTAATATATAGATCTTGTGTAAGTACAGCTATTGTTATACACTGTGTGCTGCAGTGTGTGATGTATGTTGTACACATGTAATATATAGATCTTGTATAAGTACAGCTAATGTTATACACAGTGTGCTGCAGCGTGTGATGTATGTTGTACACATGTAATATATAGATCTTGTGTAAGTACCGCTAATGTTACACACTGTGTGCTACAGTGTGTGATGTATGTTGTACACATGTAATATATAGATCTTGTGTAAGTACAGCTAATGTTATACACTGTGTGCTGCATGTTGTACATATGTAATATATAGATCTTGTGTAAGTACAGCTAATGTTATACACTGTGTGCCACAGCGTGTGATATATATTGTACACATGTAATATATAGATCTTGTGTAAGTACAGCTAATGTTATACACTGTGTGCTGCAGCGTATGATGTATGTTGTACACATGTAATATATAGATCTTGTGTAAGTACAGCTAATGTTATATACTGTGTGCTGCAGCGTGTGATGTATGTTGTACATATATAATATATAGATCTTGTGTAAGTACAGCTAATGTTATACACATGTAATATATAGATCTTGTGTAAGTACAGCTAATGTTATACACAGTGTGCTGCAGCGTGTGATGTATGTTGTACACATGTAATATATAGATCTTGTGTAAGTACAGCTAATGTTATACACTGTGTGCTGCAGCGTGTGATGTATGTTGTACACATGTAATATATAGATCTTGTGTAAGTACAGCTAATGTTATACACTGTGTGCTGCAGCGTGTGATGTATGTTGTACATATGTAATATATAGATCTTGTATAAGTACAGCTAATGTTATACACTGTGTGCTGCAGTGTGTGATGTATGTTGTACACATGTAATATATAGATCTTGTGTAAGTACAGCTAATATTATACAATGTGTGCTGCAGTGTGTGATGTATGTTGTACACATGTAATATATAGATCTTGTGTAAGTACAGCTATTGTTATACACTGTGTACTGCAGCGTGTGATGTATGTTGTACACATGTAATATATAGATCTTGTATAAGTACAGCTAATATTATACAATGTGTGCTGCAGTGTGTGATGTATGTTGTACACATGTAATATATAGATCTTGTGTAAGTACAGCTAATGTTATACACTGTGTGCTGCAGCGTATGATGTATGTTGTACACATGTAATATATAGATCTTGTGTAAGTACAGCTATTGTTATACACTGTGTGCTGCAGCGTATGATATATGTTGTACACATGTAATATATAGATCTTGTATAAGTACAGCTAATAATATACACTGTGTGCTGCAGCGTGTGATGTATGTTGTACACATGTAATATATAAATCTTGTGTAAGTACAGCTAATATTATACACTGTGTGCTGCAGCGTGTGATGTATGTTGTACATATGTAATATATAGATCTTGTATAAGTACAGCTAATATTATACACGGTGTGCTGCAGCGTGTGATGTATATTGTACACATGTAATATATAGATCTTGTGTAAGTACAGCTAATATTATACACTGTGTGCTACAGAGTGTGATGTATGTTGTACACATGTAATATATAGATCTTGTGTAAGTACAGCTGTTATACACTGTGTGCTGCATGTTGTACACATGTAATATATAGATCTTGTGTAAGTACAGCAATTGTTATACACTGTGTGCTGCAGCGTGTGATGTATGTTGTACACATGTAATATATAGATCTTGTATAAGTACAGCTAATGTTATACACAGTGTGCTGCAGCGTGTGATGTATGTTGTACACATGTAATATATAGATCTTGTATAAGTACAGCTATTATACACTGTGTGCTGCAGCGTGTGATGTATGTTGTACACATGTAATATATAGATCTTGTATAAGTACAGCTAATGTTATACACAGTGTGCTGCAGCGTGTGATGTATGTTGTACACATGTAATATATAGATCTTGTGTAAGTACCGCTAATGTTACACACTGTGTGCTACAGTGTGTGATGTATGTTGTACACATGTAATATATAGATCTTGTGTAAGTACAGCTAATGTTATACACTGTGTGCCACAGCGTGTGATATATGTTGTACACATGTAATATATAGATAATGTGTAAGTACAGCTAATGTTATACACTGTGTGCTGCATGTTGTACATATGTAATATATAGATCTTGTGTAAGTACAGCTAATGTTATACACTGTGTGCCACAGCGTGTGATATATGTTGTACACATGTAATATATAGATCTTGTGTAAGTACAGCTAATGTTATACACTGTGTGCTGCAGCGTATGATGTATGTTGTACATATGTAATATATAGATCTTGTGTAAGTACAGCTAATGTTATACACTGTGTGCTGCAGCGTGTGATGTATGTTGTACACATGTAATATATAGATCTTGTATAAGTACAGCTAATGTTATATACTGTGTGCTGCAGCGTGCGATGTATGTTGTACACATGTAATATATAGATCTTGTATAAGTACAGCTATTGTTATACACTGTGTGCTGCAGCGTGTGATGTATGTTGTACACATGTAATATATAGATCTTGTGTAAGTACCGCTAATGTTACACACTGTGTGCTACAGTGTGTGATGTATGTTGTACACATGTAATATATAGATCTTGTGTAAGTACAGCTATTATACACTGTGTGCTGCAGCGTGTGATGTATGTTGTACACATGTAATATATAGATAATGTGTAAGTACAGCTAATGTTATACACTGTGTGCTGCAGCGTGTGATGTATGTTGTACACATGTAATATATAGATCTTGTGTAAGTACAGCTAATGTTATACACTGTGTGCCACAGCGTGTGATATATATTGTACACATGTAATATATTGATCTTGTGTAAGTACAGCTAATGTTATACACTGTGTGCTGCAGCGTATGATGTATGTTGTACACATGTAATATATAGATCTTGTGTAAGTACAGCTAATGTTATATACTGTGTGCTGCAGCGTGTGATGTATGTTGTACACATGTAATATATAGATCTTGTGTAAGTACAGCTAATGTTATACACATGTAATATATAGATCTTGTGTAAGTACAGCTAATGTTATACACATGTAATATATAGATCTTGTGTAAGTACAGCTAATGTTATACACAGTGTGCTGCAGCGTGTGATGTATGTTGTACACATGTAATATATAGATCTTGTGTAAGTACAGCTAATGTTATACACTGTGTGCTGCAGCGTGTGATGTATGTTGTACATATGTAATATATAGATCTTGTATAAGTACAGCTAATGTTATACACTGTGTGCTGCAGTGTGTGATGTATGTTGTACACATGTAATATATAGATCTTGTGTAAGTACAGCTAATATTATACAATGTGTGCTGCAGTGTGTGATGTATGTTGTACATATGTAATATATAGATCTTGTGTAAGTAGAGCAAATGTTATATACTGTGTGCTGCAGCGTGTGATGTATGTTGTACACATGTAATATATAGATCTTGTATAAGTACAGCTAATATTATACAATGTGTGCTGCAGTGTGTGATGTATGTTGTACACATGTAATATATAGATCTTGTGTAAGTACAGCTAATGTTATACACTGTGTGCTGCAGCGTATGATGTATGTTGTACACATGTAATATATAGATCTTGTGTAAGTACAGCTATTGTTATACACTGTGTGCTGCAGCGTATGATATATGTTGTACACATGTAATATATAGATCTTGTATAAGTACAGCTAATATTATACACTGTGTGCTGCAGCGTGTGATGTATGTTGTACATATGTAATATATAGATCTTGTATAAGTACAGCTAATATTATACACGGTGTGCTGCAGCGTGTGATGTATGTTGTACACATGTAATATATAGATCTTGTGTAAGTACAGCTAATATTATACACTGTGTGCTACAGAGTGTGATGTATGTTGTACACATGTAATATATAGATCTTGTGTAAGTACAGCTGTTATACACTGTGTGCTGCATGTTGTACACATGTAATATATAGATCTTGTGTAAGTACAGCTGTTATACACTGTGTGCTGCATGTTGTACACATGTAATATATAGATCTTGTGTAAGTACAGCAATTGTTATACACTGTGTGCTGCAGCGTGTGATGTATGTTGTACACATGTAATATATAGATCTTGTATAAGTACAGCTAATGTTATACACAGTGTGCTGCAGCGTGTGATGTATGTTGTACACATGTAATATATAGATCTTGTATAAGTACAGCTATTATACACTGTGTGCTGCAGCGTGTGATATATGTTGTACACATGTAATATATAGATCTTGTGTAAGTACAGCTATTCTTATACACTGTGTGCTGCAGCGTATGATGTATGTTGTACACATGTAATATATAGATCTTGTATAAGTACAGCTAATGTTATACACAGTGTGCTGCAGCGTGTGATGTATGTTGTACACATGTAATATATAGATATTGTATAAGTACAGCTAATATTATACACTGTGTGCTGCAGCGTGTGATGTATTTGTACACATGTAATATATAGATCTTGTGTAAGTACCGCTAATGTTACACACTGTGTGCTACAGTGTGTGATGTATGTTGTACACATGTAATATATAGATCTTGTGTAAGTACAGCTAATGTTATACACTGTGTGCTGCATGTTGTACATATGTAATATATAGATCTTGTGTAAGTACAGCTAATGTTATACACTGTGTGCCACAGCGTGTGATATATGTTGTACACATGTAATATATAGATCTTGTGTAAGTACAGCTAATGTTATACACTGTGTGCTGCAGCGTATGATGTATGTTGTACATATGTAATATATAGATCTTGTGTAAGTACAGCTAATGTTATATACTGTGTGCTGCAGCGTGTGATGTATGTTGTACACATGTAATATATAGATCTTGTGTAAGTACAGCTATTGTTATACACTGTGTGCTGCAGCGTGCGATGTATGTTGTACACATGTAATATATAGATCTTGTATAAGTACAGCTATTGTTATACACTGTGTGCTGCAGCGTGTGATGTATGTTGTACACATGTAATATATAGATCTTGTGTAAGTACAGCTATTGTTATACACTGTGTGCTGCAGCGTGTGATGTATGTTGTACACATGTAATATATAGATCTTGTGTAAGTACAGCTAATGTTATACACTGTGTGCTGCATGTTGTACATATGTAATATATAGATCTTGTGTAAGTAGTGCTATTGTTATACACTGTGTGCTGCAGCGTGTGATGTATGTTGTACACATGTAATATATAGATCTTGTGTAAGTACAGCTAATGTTATACACTGTGTGCTGCAGCGTGTGATGTATGGGTTACATATGTAATATATAGATCTTGTGTAAGTACAGCTAATGTTATACACTGTGTGCTGCAGCGTGTGATGTATGTTGTACACATGTAATATATAGATATTGTATAAGTACAGCTAATGTTATACACTGTGTGCTGCAGCGTGTGATGTATGTTGTACACATGTAATATATAGATATTGTATAAGTACAGCTAATGTTATACACTGTGTGCTGCAGCGTGTGATGTATGTTGTACATATATAATATATAGATCTTGTGTAAGTACAGCTAATGTTATATACTGTGTGCTGCAGCGTGTGATGTATGTTGTACATATATAATATATAGATCTTGTGTAAGTACAGCTAATGTTATACACATGTAATATATAGATCTTGTGTAAGTACAGCTAATATTATACACTGCGTGCCACAGCGTGTGATGTATATTGTACACATGTAATATATAGATAATGTGTAAGTACAGCTAATGTTATACACTGTGTGCTGCAGCGTGTGATGTATGTTGTACACATGTAATATATAGATAATGTGTAAGTACAGCTAATGTTATACACTGTGTGCTGCAGCGTGTGATGTATGTTGTACACATGTAATATATAGATAATGTGTAAGTACAGCTAATGTTATACACTGTGTGCTGCAACGTGTGATGTATGTTGTACACATGTAATATATAGATAATGTGTAAGTACAGCTAATGTTATACACTGTGTGCTGCAACGTGTGATGTATGTTGTACACATGTAATATATAGATAATGTGTAAGTACAGCTAATGTTATACACTGTGTGCTGCAACGTGTGATGTATATTGTACACATGTAATATATAGATCTTGTGTAAGTACAGCTAATATTATACACTGTGTGCTGCAGCGTGTGATGTATGTTGTACACATGTAATATATAGATCTTGTGTAAGTACAGCTAATAATATACACTGTGTGCTGCAGCGTGTGATGTATGTTGTACACATGTAATATATAGATCTTGTGTAAGTACAGCTAATGTTATACACTGTGTGCCGCAGCGTGTGATGTATGTTGTACACATGTAATATATAGATAATGTGTAAGTACAGCTAATGTTATACACTGTGTGCTGCAGCGTGTGATGTATGTTGTACACATGTAATATATAGATCTTGTGTAAGTACAGCTATTGTTATACACTGTGTGCTGCAGCGTGTGATGTATGTTGTACACATGTAATATATAGATAATGTGTAAGTACAGCTAATATTATACACTGTGTGCTGCAGCGTGTGATGTATGTTGTACATATGTAATATATAGATCTTGTGTAAGTACAGCTAATATTATACACTATGTGCGGCAGCATGTGATGTATGTTGTACACATGTAATATATAGATCTTGTGTAAGTACAGCTAATATTATACACTGTGTGCTGCAGCGTGTGATGTATGTTGTGCACATGTAATATATAGATCTTGTGTAAGTACAGCTAATATTATACACTGTGTGCCACAGCGTGTGATGTATGTTGTACACTTGTAATATATAGATCTTGTGTAAGTACAGCTAATATTATACACTGTGTGCTGCAGCGTGTGATGTATGTTGTACACATGTAACATATAGATCTTGTGTAAGTACAGCTAATGTTATACACTGTGTGCTGCAGCATGTGATGTATGTTGTACACATGTAATATATAGATCTTGTGTAAGTACAGCTAATATTATACACTGTGTGATGCAGCATGTGATGTATGTTGTACACATGTAATATATAGATCTTGTGTAAGTACAGCTAATGTTATACACTGTGTGCCACAGCGTGTGATATATGTTGTACACATGTAATATATAGATCTTGTATAAGTACAGCTAATGTTATACACTGTGTGCTGCAGCGTGTGATGTATGTTGTACACATGTAATATATAGATCTTGTTTAAGTACAGCTAATATTATACACTGTGTGCTGCAGCGTGTGATGTATGTTGTACACATGTAATATATAGATCTTGTGTAAGTACAGCTATTGTTATACACTGTGTGCTGCAGCGTGTGATGTATGTTGTACACATGTAATATATAGATCTTGTGTAAGTACAGCTAATGTTATACACTGTGTGTTGCATGTTGTACACGTGTAATATATAGATCTTGTGTAAGTACAGCTAATGTTATACACTGTGTGTTGCATGTTGTACACGTGTAATATATAGATCTTGTATAAGTACAGCTAATGTTATACACTGTGTGCTGCAGCGTGTGATGTATGTTGTACACAAGTAATATATAGATCTTGTTTAAGTACAGCTAATATTATACACTGTGTGCTGCAGCGTGTGATGTATGTTGTACACATGTAATATATAGATCTTGTGTAAGTACAGCTAATATTATACACTGTGTGCTGCAGCATGTGATGTATGTTGTACACATGTAATATATAGATATTGTATAAGTACAGCTAATATTATACACTGTGTGCTGCAGCGTGTGATGTATGTTGTACACATGTAATATATAGATCTTGTGTAAGTACCGCTAATGTTACACACTGTGTGCTACAGTGTGTGATGTATGTTGTACACATGTAATATATAGATCTTGTGTAAGTACAGCTAATGTTATACACTGTGTGCTGCATGTTGTACATATGTAATATATAGATCTTGTGTAAGTACAGCTAATGTTATACACTGTGTGCCACAGCGTGTGATATATGTTGTACACATGTAATATATAGATCTTGTGTAAGTACAGCTAATGTTATACACTGTGTGCTGCAGCGTATGATGTATGTTGTACACATGTAATATATAGATCTTGTGTAAGTACAGCTAATGTTATATACTGTGTGCTGCAACGTATGATGTATGTTGTACATATGTAATATATAGATCTTGTGTAAGTACAGCTAATGTTATACACTGTGTGCCACAGCGTGTGATATATGTTGTACACATGTAATATATAGATCTTGTGTAAGTACAGCTAATGTTATACACTGTGTGCTGCAGCGTGTGATGTATGTTGTACACATGTAATATATAGATCTTGTGTAAGTACAGCTATTATACACTGTGTGTTGCAGCGTGTGATGTATGTTGTACATATGTAATATATAGATATTGTGTAAGTACAGCTATTGTTATACACTGTGTACTGCAGCGTGTGATGTATGTTGTACACATGTAATATATAGATCTTGTGTAAGTACAGCTAATGGTATACACTGTGTGCTGCAGCGTGTGATGTATGTTGTACACATGTAATATATAGATCTTGTATAAGTACAGCTAATGTTATACACTGTGTGCTGCAGCGTGTGATGTATGTTGTACACATGTAATATATAGATCTTGTGTAAGTACAGCTATTGTTATACACTGTGTGCTGCAGCGTGTGATGTATGTTGTACACATGTAATATATAGATCTTGTATAAGTACAGCTAATGTTATACACTGTGTGCTGCAGCGTGTGATGTATGTTGTACACATGTAATATATAGATCTTGTGTAACTAGTGCTATTGTTATACACTGTGTGCTGCAGCGTGTGATGTATGTTGTACACATGTAATATATAGATCTTGTATAAGTACAGCTAATGTTATACACTGTGTGCTGCAGTGTGTGATGTATGTTGTACACATGTAATATATAGATCTTGTGTAAGTACAGCTAATATTATACACTGTGTGCTGCAACGTGTGATGTATGGGTTACATATGTAATATATAGATCTTGTGTAAGTACAGCTAATATTATACACTATGTGCGGCAGCATGTGATGTATGTTGTACACATGTAATATATAGATCTTGTGTAAGTACAGCTAATATTATACACTATGTGCTGCAGCGTGTGATGTATGTTGTACACATGTAATATATAGATCTTGTATAAGTACAGCTAATATTATATACTATGTGCTGCAGCGTGTGATGTATGTTGTACACATGTAATATATAGATCTTGTGTAAGTACAGCTATTATACACTGTGTGCTGCAGCGTGTGATGTATGTTGTACACATGTAATATATAGATCTTGTATAAGTACAGCTAATATTATACACTATGTGCTGCAGCGTGTGATGTATGTTGTACACATGTAATATATAGATCTTGTGTAAGTACAGCTATTATACACTGTGTGTTGCAGCGTGTGATGTATGTTGTACATATGTAATATATAGATATTGTGTAAGTACAGCTATTGTTATACACTGTGTACTGCAGCGTGTGATGTATGTTGTACACATGTAATATATAGATCTTGTGTAAGTACAGCTATTATACACTGTGTGTTGCAGCGTGTGATGTATGTTGTACATATGTAATATATAGATATTGTGTAAGTACAGCTATTGTTATACACTGTGTACTGCAGCATGTGATGTATGTTGTACACATGTAATATATAGATCTTGTGTAAGTACAGCTATTGTTATACACTGTGTGCTGCAGCGTGTGATGTATGTTGTACACATGTAATATATAGATCTTGTGTAAGTACAGCTAATATTATACACTGTGTGCTGCAGCGTGTGATGTATGTTGTACACATGTAATATATAGATCTTGTGTAAGTACAGCTATTGTTATACACTGTGTGCTGCAGTGTGTGATGTATGTTGTACACATGTAATATATAGATCTTGTATAAGTACAGCTAATGTTATACACAGTGTGCTGCAGCATGTGATGTATGTTGTACACATGTAATATATAGATCTTGTTTAAGTACAGCTAATATTATACACTGTGTGCTGCATGTTGTACATATGTAATATATAGATCTTGTGTAAGTACAGCTATTATACACTATGTGCCACAGTCCGCTGAATCAGTTCCGGGTGTGATGTATGTTGTACACATGTAATACATATGATGCCTTGTAGAATTGCTACTAGTGTTGCCCGGTGATTGCCATAGCCTGCCACTCTTGTCTAATCTTGTGTGGGCAGCAGGTATATTATGTTGTGTGGACTTTCAAATCAGGGCCACATTTCTCTGTTTCTATCATTTATCAGTTGACAGTACAAGCATGAGAAATAGCCCTGTCTGGCAGAGATTATTACTTAAATCCTTTGCCTCTCTCTGCTTATAGCTCACAAGTCAATTCAAATGTGCCAGTAACCCGAGCTGACAAGGGTTAGCTTGCACCGTAAATCTTACAATGCTCAGTTGCCAGCGGATACTTTGCATGGTCTTTCCTGTCCACAATCAAGCTCATGGGGTGTAACAGCAGACGATAACCCTGGGACATGCACACATGATATATGACTGGTCACAGCTGGAGTTCCTGTGCTACACATGGAGTGCAGGAGCAGAGGCTCAGAATAAACAAGCCATGCATTCCATTTACTGTACAAACCCATCTATCACCTACACAGCCACATTTTATATGTAGCATTAAATAAGGGGATCCCCTAATCAATGTCACCACACATAAAAGCAAGAGACAAACAATTACACACATGAAGCTATTTATTTCATCTGCACCCACTTGGTAGGTCTTGTTTATATGAAACAATGTAAATGTCAAACACACAAACAATTTTATATATAAAAAATATACAACCTACATATCTGTGTGCCATACAGAAGAATACGCTGCATATAATTCCTGGTTTAGTACATAGCAGGTGTCTGCAGTATCTGCTGTACCTCTGGGTCACTGGGTCAAATTCAAGTTGTCAGGTAATATCATCTGCTAATTATAATTTAAATGTATGCCTAGTACTATACACTTTATACAATTCTTATTATTAGTGTGACATTAATATACCATATGCCCCTGCTTAATCACAGAAGTAAATGACAGCGAGTGCATGTGAGTGATAGAGAGAGAGATATTTCTTTTTTCCTAATAAAAAGTTTAAGTTATTTTTAAGTTAGGGACGGCAAACATTTTATATTACGGAAGGTTAACAGAAAGTGATTTGCAGGTACCACCTATGTAGGGACAGACTTAGGTTTCAGAATTACTGTTGGGGATAAGCAGAAGTTTTGGGAAATGCTGTAGGAATAGGCAAAGGTTTGGGAAATACTATAGGGACAGGCAGAGGTTTAGGAATTACTGTAGGGACAGGCAGAGGTTTTGGAATTACTGTAGGGACAGGCAGAGGTTTTGGAATTACTGTAGGGACAGGAGGTGGTTTAGGAATTATTGTAGGGACAGGCAGAGGTTTTGGAATTACTGTAGGGACAGGAGGTGGTTTAGGAAATACTGTAGGGACAGGCAGAGGTTTTGGAATTACTGTAGGGACAGGAGGTGGTTTAGGAAATACTGTAGGGACAGGCAGAGGTTTTGGAATTACTGTAGGGACAGGAGGTGGTTTAGGAATTACTGTAGGGACAGGCAGAGGTTTTGGAATTACTGTAGGGACAGGAGGTGGTTTAGGAATTATTGTAGGGACAGGCAGAGGTTTTGGAATTACTGTAGGGACAGACAGAGGTTTAGGAATTACTGTAGGGACAGGCAGAGGTTTAAGAAATTCTGTAGAAATAGGAAGAGGTCTGGGAAATACTGTAGGGATAGGTAGAGGTTTGAAAAATGATGTAGGGATAGGAAGAGGTTTGGGAAATTCTGTAGGGATAGGAAGAGGTTTGGGAAATACTGTAGGGATAGGCATATGTCTGGGAAATGCTGTAGGGATAGGCAGAGGTTTGGGAAATGTAGGGATAGGCAGAGGCTTTAGAAATGCTGTAAGGATAGGCAGAGGTTTGGGAAATGCTGTAGGGACAGACAGAGGTTTGGGAAATGCTGTAGGGACAGGCAGAGGTTTGGGAAATGCTGTAGGGACAGGCAGAGGTTTGGGAAATGCTGTAGGGACAGGCAGAGGTTTGGGAAATGCTGTAGGGACAGGCAGAGGTTTGGGAAATACTGTAGGGGTAGGCAGAGGTTTGGGAAAAGCTGTAGGGCTAGGCAGAGGTATAGGAAATGCTGTAGGGCTAGGAAGAGGTTTGAGAAATTCTGTAGGGACAAGGAAGAGGTTTGGGAAATTCTGTAGGGATAGGCAGAGGTTTGAGAAAAGCTGTAGGAATAGGAAAGAGGTGTGGGAAAAGCTGTAGGACTAGGCAGAGGTTTGGGAAATGCTGTAGGGATAGAAAGAGGTATGACAGATACTGATCGAGGAAACAGTTTGCCAATTTATTGGAACTAAGATGTAAGTAGTATCATTGAGAGACAGGATGAGTTAGTAAATACACTTTGTCGGTAACCCAGGTGATGGGAGCAATAGAATTTTAAATTTGGGTGAAGGGGCAGGTTGTGAGATGACCAGAGAATTAGAGGTGATAATAAAAAGGTGTCTGACTAGTAGTGGGGACAGGTGGTGTGAAGGTGACAGTGAGCAGTGCAAGGAACATCGTTACGTGCCAGTGTTGTCTTTGGACACAAACTGCATCACATACTTTGACACGTTTTCTGACAGGTTGTGTGATAGTGCAACTCGTGACAAACGTGACAAATCTGTTTAAAACTTAGGAGCAAATAAGAATATTTAGGAGCCAGACAGTGGGATTTGTATATTGTTATATGGAGAATAACCCAAAATGTTAGGAGCCAGTGGGTCCCGGGTTAGTTGAGCCCTGGAAAAGGGAATATCATTGTCTTTACAAGAATTCCACTTGTTTGCTATTTTCTTCCATCTTAAGAACTTCACAATTATATATAGAAGAAATCCGAGAGCCAATGAAGGGCTGTTATACACTCACTTGCACATACTGGCATTTATTTATATATTATTATTTATTAATATTATTGAAATAACACTCACAGTTGTGCAAGATCTACTCACACAAAAGAGCTAGTAGTTTTAAATACACATAAATGTATAAAAAACACAATTCTGCATGAATGGTTTAATTAAGTGAAGGTGACCTACACTACAAGATAAAGGTAATCAGTTTCTTGTGCACAAACAATTAATAATATTTTATAGAAAATCTGATTCTTGCATTATTATTTTTATTTATTTTTTGCAAATCTTCAGCTTTACCTCTTTTTTTCACCAAAATGTGCGACTGATTTTGCATTTGTCAGAGGTTCGCAGGGTCTGTTAGGCAGCACCAGTAACCGATTTAGGGTTTGAATTGTTCCTCTCCCTCAGTGGAGGGTCCCACCTGTCATGGTTTTCAGCATGAGAAGATATGAAGGAATGAGCCGAGTTTAAGGACACCAACTGCAAAACCAAGAACCAGCTAATGATTCATTACTTGCTATAGGGATTCTGTCATCCTGCTCAGCATGCGCCCCGAAGGAATGGACAGACCACATTACTATATACTAGACAAGGTCTACAGCAGTGAACTTATGCACACACTGACCACAGCAGGGTTAATCTGCACATGACATCATTACAAAAGAGCTTGAAATAAATGGACAGCAAACATTTTATATAACGGAAGGTTAAAGGATTACTTTCTGTTATAATTTTTAAGCTAAACAACTAACATATTAAAGTTAATAAACATTAATTAAAACCTACTGACCTATATTTTCTCCAAAACGAAGTTTCATAACGTTCTAAAAGTTATATCTTTTATTCGCCGATGATGTCACGTTATCCTGCCCACTATTTTCAGCACTGAGTGTTCAAAATACTTAAACCAATAACTTTGTGTTTAAAGCGCCATTTTGAAACCTAGGTATTGTAAACGGATTGGTACAGAGCAAAGGATACCCACAGAGTGGGTATGGAAAACAATTACATTTGCAGACAAGATTTCTGATATACGGTAGAGATATGATAATTAAATGCTATTGATAAAAAGCGTATTTGGGGTAGTTAGTTAGTAACAGGCATAGAAAATATTTACTTACAGTGGCCCTTTAACAGAAAGAGCATTTACACACAGGGGTATTAGATTGAGTTAACATGACAGGCATGCAGCAGTATGAAATCAAGAGAAATAGGTTTTAATAAATACAATGTACTTAGTTTCATTTAGTCCAAACAGTTTCGCAATTCACCAAAATGTTATGTTACTTTACAAGGACCTACATTATATCTCACACGTTAACCCTATACTGGTGGGGAAGAGTCTACGGAGAGGCACCTAGTGGTCTGCTAGCAAGTGCTCATATCACTCAGTGTTACAAAGTGACACACAAGACTGTGGCACTGTTTGTGGTTATAGAGCTACATTATATCTCACACATGTACCCTATACTGGTGGGGAAGAGTCTACGGAGAGGCACCTAGAGGTCTGCTAGCAAGTGCTCATATCACTCAGTGTTACAAAGTGACATACAAGACTGTGGCACTGTTTGTGGTTATAGAGCTACATTATATCTCACACGTTAACCCTATACTGGTGGGGAAGAGTCTATGGAGAGGCACCAAGAGGCCAAATAGCAAGTGCTCATATCACTCAGTGTTACAAAGTGACATACAAGACTGTGGCACTGTTTGTGGTTATAGAGCTACATTATATCTCACACGTGTACCCTATACTGGTGGGGAAGAGTCTACGGAGAGGCACCTAGAGGTCTGCTAGCAAGTGCTCATATCACTCAGTGTTACAAACAACATACAAGACTGTGGCACTGTTTGTGGTTATAGAGCTACATTATATCTCACACGTGTACCCTATACTGGTGGGGAAGAGTCTATGGAGAGGCACCTAGTGGTCTGCTAGCAAGTGCTCATAACACTCAGTGTTACAAACAACATACAAGACTGTGACGCTGTTTGTGGTTATAGAGCTCCATTATATCTCACAGGTGCACCCTATACTGGTGGGGAAGAGTCTACGGAGAGGCACCTAGTGGTCTGCTAGCAAGTGCTCATATCACTCAGTGTTACAAAGTGACACACAAGACTGTGGCACTGTTTGTGGTTATAGAGCTACATTATATCTCACAGGTGCACCCTATACTGGTGGGGAAGAGTCTATGGAGAGGCACCTAGTGGTCTGCTAGCAAGTGCTCATATCACTCAGTGTTACAAAGTGACATACAAGACTGTGGCACTGTTTGTGGTTATGGAGCTACATTATATCTCACAGGTGCACCCTATACTGGTGGGGAAGAGTCTACGGAGAGGCACCTAGTGGTCTGCTAGCAAGTGCTCATATCACTCAGTGTTACAAAGTGACATACAAGACTGTGGCACTGTTTGTGGTTATGGAGCTACATTATATCTCACAGGTGCACCCTATACTGGTGGGGAAGAGTCTACGGAGAGGCACCTAGTGGTCTGCTAGCAAGTGCTCATATCACTCAGTGTTACAAAGTGACATACAAGACTGTGGCACTGTTTGTGGTTATAGAGCTACATTATATCTCACACGTGTACCCTATACTGGTGGGGAAGAGTCTATGGAGAGGCACCAAGAGGCCAAATAGCAAGTGCTCATATCACTCAGTGTTACAAAGTGACACACAAGACTGTGGCACTGTTTGTGGTTATGGAGCTTAATTAAGGTTAGTGCAACCCAGGTCTCCTGCCAAGTTCTGATACTTGCTGAGAATAACATGATGAGACTATTGCACCAGAAATAATTTTAAAAACAGAATGTCTCGGAAGGTTGCTGACCTGAAGCAAAACCACATTGGAATGTGGCACCATCAGTCGCAGTCAGGTGATGAAGGCACTGAATGCGTTAACACAATTCCCAATGACCAAAATCTAATACTAGTATGAGTACTTTTATATCTAGGTGATATAGATCCAATGATGCATAAAACAGGCGGTTACACAACCGTAGACCCCAACACCAAAATGCATGAGAGGCAGAAACCGATGATAGAAAATAATTACACTGCTAGCTTACTGGAACTGTTGCATGGCAGCTCCATACAACACGTAGCAGGATAAAAATAACTTTATTAACACAAACAATCTCTTTAAATAAAGAGATAGCAACAAGTGACTGAAATGTATTGTGTTAGAGAAATACTCAGAGCCTGTAACCTCTTGTCTCATGTTCAGATATTTAATGGGCCTGTATATCAAATCTGACCAATACATTCAAACCAATCTTTATTATCATTATTGTTATACTTATATCAAGTAAAGGATAAAGCATATATACAGTAACAAAAACATACATAACAGCATGCTCAAAATCTGTATTGTCACTGCAAATGAGGTTAGTACAAAGAATATACAATACTGTGGCCTCTATTTACTGTGCAGACATACACATACATCACTATTGTGCAGAAACACACATATACGTCACTGTGCAGACACACACATACACGTCACTGTGCAGGCACACATATACATCACTATTGTGCAGAAACACACATATAAGTCACTGTGCAGACACACACATAAACGTCACTGTGCAGAAACACACATATACGTCACTGTGCAGAAACACACATACGTCACTGTGCAGGCACACATATACATCACTATTGTGCAGAAACACAAAATGTCACTGTGCAGACCCACATATAAAGGTCACTGTGCAGATAAACACATACAGTATACATCACTGTACAGACACACACATACACGTCACTGTGCAGACACACACATAAACGTCACTGTGCAGAAACACACATATACGTCACTGTGCAGACACACATAAATGTCACTGTGCAGGCACACATAAATGTCACTGTGCAGATACACATATACATCACTGTGGTGACACACACATACATGTCACGGTGCAGACACACATATACATCACTATTGTGCAGAAACACAAAATGTCACTGTGCAGACCCACACATATACATCACTGTGCAGACACACATATAAAGGTCACTGTGCAGATAAACACATATACATCACTGTACAGACACACACATAAACATCACTGTCCAGATACACATATATACGTCACTGTACAGACACACACACACACTTTAATGTCACTGTGCAGACACATATAATAAACGTCACTGTGCAGACACACACATAAACGTCACTGTGTAGACACACACACATAAATGTCACTGTGTAGACACACACACATAAATGTTACTGTGTAGACACACACACATAAATGTTACTGTGTAGACACACACACATAAATGTTACTGTGCAGATACACATAAAAATGTCACTGTGCAGACACATATAAATGTCACTGTGCAGACACATATAAATGTCACTGTGCAGACACACACATAAACGTCACTGTGTAGACACACACACATAAATGTCACTGTGTAGACACACACACATAAATGTTACTGTGTAGACACACACACATAAATGTTACTGTGTAGACACACACACATAAATGTTACTGTGCAGATACACATAAAAATGTCACTGTGCAGACACATATAAATGTCACTGTGCAGACACACACATAAACGTCACTGTGTAGACACACACACATAAACGTCACTGTGTAGACACACACACATAAATGTCACTGTGTAGACACACACACATAAATGTCACTGTGTAGACACACACATAAACATCACTGTGCAGACACACATAAACATCACTGTGCAGATACACATAAAAATGTCACTGTGCAGACACATATAAATGTCACTGTGTAGACACACACACATAAATGTCACTGTGTAGACACACACACATAAATGTCACTGTGTAGACACACACACATAAATAAGTCACTGTGCAGACACATATATATATGTCACTGTACAGACACACATATAAACAACACTGTGCAGACAGACATTCCATAGTCACTTTTCAGACACACACATAAACATCACTGTGCAGACATGCATACAAAGGTCACTGTGCAGATACACTAATATACAGCACTATGTACACACACACACACATAGTGAAAACTCTTTATGGAAACAGCTAAGGACCGGAAAAGAATTGGATTTCGGAATAGTTTGGATTTTGGAATACTTACATCTTTAAAATGGGACAGTTTGGGGACGGGATTGAACCAAGTTTAAATGGAAATATCTTATGTCATTTAGGCAATATTTACATGTCATGATACAGCTTATACTTGTAACCTAAAGGTAGTTTTTATAATATTTAATACTTTTGTATACACAGTACCCTAAGAAATGTATAACAGTACTGTAATCAGAAAGGTAATATTTGTTGTTTTATATAAATATATATATATATATATATATATATATATATATATAATTTTTATTATTATTTATTATGGACTATTAGTTGCATTTTAGAACACACACAAAAATAAAAAAAACAAAGACACAGGCACATAAGATTGTGACTAGGAGTGCACGATTAATCGCGGATGTGGTTTTAAACCGCAATTAATTGCCACAGTTTAAAAACCGCGAGAGTCTGCGATTTTAAAAAATAAAATATTCAGATCGGCAAGAAAACGGAGGTGGAGAGGGAGGATGAGAGGCGGACCAGTGTGCGGCCGTGGGCAGACCTGAGAAAGCCTGCGAAACGGCTATTTTGGAAGAGATTGAAGAGTGTGTGGGAGTCATCTGGGAGTTGTGAGCAATAAAGGGAGTATTGTGCAAAAACGTTAAAGTGCCTTACTGATTTTTTTTTTTTTTTTAAACTATTTTGTGGTTTGTATTTTTATGCTCCAAGAGTGTATTGGACATTGAAAAACATGTACAGTAAGATGCTGTAGTGTTAAATAAACATTTTATTGAAAATTTAAGGTGTTATAGTAATGTTTAATAAAATAGCGATTAAATGGCAATTGCATTTTTTTTTTCACCCATATCGCCCAGCCCTAATTGTGACTTACATGCTGGGGAAAATAGTCATTTTTATAAAAAAAAAAAATATTAATTAAAAAGTTTGGATTTCAGAATAAGTTTAGATTTTGGAATTCCTGATGTGGGGATTTGTACTTATATAAACGCCAATGTGCAGACACAGACTAACAAGAAGAAGAAAGAGTTAATTTTGTGATGCTATATTTGGTAGTAATCTTTATCAGCAATGAAATCACTTCACCCTCAAAGGGGGTTTACAAACATAAATCTCCTGTCTAAGGTTACAAATTATGTAGTAAAAACCAGCAGATGAGTCTGGCCAAGTTATGATCACGTACCATATTTAGCTTTACCACAAAATGAGCACAAAATAAGTGAAATAGAGCCCAGGTTAGTCTGAGCATCCTAGAAAAGGCTGGTACGGTGAACAAAAGCCATGGAATGCACTTAAGTTAATAATAGAGAACACACTAGCGCCAGTTTACAGGTCAAAAGCAATTACAATCAAGTGTGTAGTTTTTTGTCATTTTTCTGTCAGAACAGGGTTCTTCAAACTTTTTTCCTTAAGTGCAATGATACCACATAGCTTTTGAGACCCTATATAATGTTATAAAACATTTTCACAGGTAAAACTGTCACTCACAAGCATACAATCTGCCATATTTGTGACCTTAAAGCGGCACATCCCTCTATCTGTTGAATTCATGAAAACCTATGAAAGACGGAGATTGACCCTTACAACAATTAATGATATTTTGAAAATATAATTAAATAAAATGTAAAAATAACAGTGTGAATATCATATTAATAACAATTAGTATGTAAATGTTGAATCTTATGTACACTTTGTTTACCACAACTTTAAACTTTTGTTGTCAGCTGTTGAGAAAGTAGAAAATGGTGCAATAAGAATATCATGTAATTAGGAAGAGAGTTGGGTGAAGACGACTCTCACTCTGGTCACCTAGCAACAGCTGCCACTGAGGAAACCAAGGAGAAAATTCATGACATGGTAAAGGGTGACTGAAGACTCACAATGGGATGTTATATGGCATAGAACAGTCAATTTATTTGGATATTTTGGACATGCGATTATTCAAAGGAATCACTATGGATGTAATCCTCAGACAAAACTTAAATTATGCTTACCTAATTATTATTTTTTCTTCCGATGGAAAGAGTCCACAGCTGCATTCATTACTTTTGGGAAATAAGAACCTGGCCTCCAGGAGGAGGCAGACACCCCAGCCAAAGGCTTAAATACTCCTCCCACTTCCCTCACCCCCCCAGTCATTCTTTGCCTTTCGCCCCAGGAGGTTGGCAGAGAAGTGCTGCCTTACGCTTCTTGGACAGTTTGCTGAAGTAACCTGATGGCTTTGCGGTTTTGCAGGCAAAGGGTTTGCAGGGTATCTGCTGCAGCTATTGCACCTTGTCGGTGTGCTAGCAGGCTATTTTCTAAGGGGATTCCTTTCAAGATCATCTGCATTGGAGATTGATCTCTTGTTCAGCTTGTGTCTTGTGGGCAGGTACTCTGTATTTAATGGCCCCTTTTTCTAAGGGGGGCTTGTTCTCCGCCTCACGGAGGTGTGGTCCTTGTCTTAGGGTTTCTCCTGCATTCAGGAGGTGGAACAGAGGATTTAACCTATGTTGAAGGGAGACATTATCTCTGGGTTGTTCTGTTCTATCTGGAGTCTTGTTGGCTCTGCGTTGAGACTATGTAGGGCCATTCTTCCGCTCTTTTGTGAGCTGGTGTGGGGGTTCTTTTGTTCCCCTGTTTTAGGACCTGCCGGCGCTTAGGCTGGCCCAGCTGGGAGTAGGTTCTGAGATTGTTGGTCTTCTTACGGGGTGCAGTGGCTGGGCTCTCTAAAAACAAATAACAAGTCGGTAAGATTGAGATCAAATGTGAGGAGGCATATATATGGCTCAGCTGAAACATCAGGCTGATGTACCCCTCCATGTACAAATCACAACCTATAAAGTCAACATGTCTCAAAATGTCTTAACTGACTGCCACTTACCTACGAGATCTACACAGAGACATCCAAGCTTGGAAATTGCCCAACACTGGTCAAATCACATAGCTAAAGAAGGCCCGCAGTACTGTTCGTACTCAAGGGACCCAGGCTTCTAAGCATGAGGAAGCTCATATATTGGATAGGATGTCTTTGCAAATCGACTCCTCTCTTGTAGTTGTTCAGGTATGGAGCTTGGCAGATACTTTATGGGATCAAGTTAGATTTAGCTTCTTTCAGATTTCAGACACATATACAGTATGCTGGAAAATCAACCTTGGTAAATTCTCCTTGGTTATTCCCCCCTTTCCATTCAGTTCTGATTGAATGTAGATTAACTTTAATAAGTCAGAGTGGCACATGTTTCTCTGTTTTAGAAAAGGGAGAAGAGGGGAATAGCTGGACAAGAGAGAAGTTTCTAAGGTATTACTCCTCACAAGCAATAAAGATGTCACTGAGTACACCCCTTGCTGTACATTATATTCCATGTCCCAAACCTAAACCTCTCCATCCTAACTGAAGGGAGCTAGTTTGGCTGTTAGTACAGGTGCACGTTTTACTGTTTACCCATAAAGTCTTATCGTTCTGGACTAAATAGCACTATGAAGTGAGGCTAGGTACAATTTACGTATGTTTACCAGTTAGTTAGTTGTGAAGGTATCATGTGCATAGAACGTCTTGTGTCAGAGAGCCGAGACATTTATGCTTTTCCATATATAACAGATACATTAAAGATCTTACTTATTTGCTTGTTTCCTTCAGCTATGTCATTCATTTAAACAAGGAGTGGGTCATTTTTCTATCATACCATATCATATGTACCTATGTCACTTTCCTTGACTTAAAGGGACATGATAGCCACATGGTAAATCACTTGAAAGTGATGCAGAATGTCTGTAAAAAGTTGACAAGGAAATATCACATGAACATGAAGGAAGATAATTCACCTCAAAATGTGTCAGCTCACTGGAGTAACTGCTTTGTGAGCAGCTATCCTTGAGCTACCATTTTTACTGTCATCAGTATGGTAAAATAACAGCCAATCGGCATCATCAGTGCTGGGTCACAATTTTACAATATGTAAAATGAGGGCAATAAAGTGAGTCTGCTGCACATGCCATACCAACACAAGATGCCAAGAAAAGAAGGTTAACTTGACAATAAAAGAAAACTAGCATTTATTTGATTTGAAGTTTGACTATTAAGGGGCATTAAAGAACATTTTGTTCCCCATGAAGGGCCAGATTACAAGTGAAGCGGTATTTAATGCTCCCACTCGAACGTTAACTGCACTTGAAGTAAACTTTTTGTGCCGCCGGGGTTGTGCTCGTATTACAAGTTGAAAGTAAACTGTTTCTACTAAAGCGTAAAAAGTCGAACTTAGAATATTGCACGTGCACTTATGTAATCTCCCATCCGAATACTGTACTAGACTAACCAGCGAAGTTCCCAGAGAACTGTTGGTTCCCACCTCAGAAACGCCACGTTTCACCTTCCTCTTCCCTGTCACAGACATAGCACTCAGCGAAGCAGCAGATTGTAATTGTGCTGCAAAGTCTATAGGGAGAGCTAAAGTCCCCGAAGATGTGCTGGTGAAGGGCCTGGAGAATGGGACAAACACAGGCATATCATGGTTGGTAGCCTCTTGCAAGGGAACCGGCTCTAAGAAGTTAACATCTGGAGCAGAGGATGCGGAAGGGGTCTCAACGTTAGGCATTCCCGAATGAGACTTCAGAACAGATGCGAAGCAGGTAGCGCATAATTGATCAGGGGGACAAACCATGGTCAGTTTGCACAGCATACATTTATCCGAGTCCAACATTAGGGTCATGTAATCTGCAGGAGAAAAAAAAAAAAAAAAGAGAGAGAGAGAGAGAGAGAGAACCTTCCATCTCTATGAGAATTGCTTTTCCAAGTAATATTCTGGCACCCCAGACAGACTTAAAATAATATCCCCAGCAAGCTTGCTTGATAGTATCTTACCACCACCTGTGGACCAACTCTCCCAGAGCCACCAAAAGGAGAAGTTGACCACGCAGCGCCAGAGCAGAGTCAGTAGCACGCCAAAAGAAAACTGACATCACGTTTCCGCTCCCAAGTGCTCTAAAAGCCTGCCCTAAAGCAAAATGGCAAAATGGCCCGGCTCTTCAATAAAGGCCCAAAGCCCTGTACGGACGGTAACGACCTTCTGGGGTGTGAAGCGGATCTCTCCCTGCACCCCAGGATATGCCGCTAATTTAAAAAAAAGTTATCCCTGACTCTCCACCTAGAGAGCTAGCCCAGGAAATATTGTCTGCACATAGGGAACTTCCCCACCCGGAGAATGAGGTCTGTCAAGTCCGTCCTGCCCCTGAATCAGACTTAAGCTCCAAACTATGGAAGCCAGTCTTTTTTTTATAAATAATATGTCATGTCATTTTTGTGTCCAAATGGGGGGATATTGGATTTACCTTCAGAGGACGTCTTACCCTCTTGCTGTGACTTCCAGGTCTGACAGCAGGTTCACTCATCTGACAGGGACCTGTGATCAGGAAGGGAAATCAGTGTAACTAACACTGTTCACCTGGAGGGGGTTAGTAACAGCAACTGGAAGAAGGCATGGGAAGCTTCCCTGCAACATCCAGTATCTAACTTTCACCAAAACTCTTACGAAGAGAATTACATGGAACTAAAAAGCCCTAATCCTTTCTTGCAGGAAAACAGAATTTATGCTTACCTGATAAATTACTTTCTCCAACGGTGTGTCCGGTCCACGGCGTCATCCTTACTTGTGGGAATATCTCTTCCCCAATAGGAAATGGCAAAGAGTCCCAGCAAAGCTGGCCATATAGTCCCTCCTAGGCTCCGCCCACCCCAGTCATTCGACCGACGGACAGGAGGAAAAATATAGGAGAAACCATATGGTACCGTGGTGACTGTAGTTAGAGAAAATAATTCATCAGACCTGATTAAAAAACCAGGGCGGGCCGTGGACCGGACACACCGTTGGAGAAAGTAATTTATCAGGTAAGCATAAATTCTGTTTTCTCCAACATTGGTGTGTCCGGTCCACGGCGTCATCCTTACTTGTGGGAACCAATACCAAAGCTTTAGGACACGGATGAAGGGAGGGAGCAAATCAGGTTACCTAAACGGAAGGCACCACGGCTTGCAAAACCTTTCTCCCAAAAATAGCCTCCGAAGAAGCAAAAGTATCAAATTTGTAAAATTTGGCAAAAGTGTGCAGTGAAGACCATTTAAACACCAAGAAACTCTTAACCATCTCTGTGGAGATGTTGCCTGTGCAACGGCAAAGAGAATGACTGGGGTGGGCGGAGCCTAGGAGGGACTATATGGCCAGCTTTGCTGGGACTCTTTGCCATTTCCTGTTGGGGAAGAGATATTCCCACAAGTAAGGATGACGCCGTGGACCGGACACACCAATGTTGGAGAAAAATCCATTAAGGAGCCAATAAGAAAATCTTCAGTAGAGCATCTCTCTCTGCCATCCTCCTAGAATACAAGGCAAATAATTACTGGGAGGGTAGGGGAACTGGGAGGGATATTTGAAGCTTTGATGGGGGTGTCTTTGCCTTCTTCTGGTGGCCAGGTGATGTATTCCCACAAGTAATTAATTAATTTGTGGACTTTATGTATTTCCCCATAGACTTCAATAGAGGACAAAAAGTGTGTGTGTGGGGGGGAGAACGAACATATTTACTCACAAGTAAACTCAATCATGTTTTCTCAAGTGCGCTAACCCAACATGAAATATGAATATTTCACATTCCAATGTTCTTCACATAGCAGAATATGTTCTATTTTTTATATATATATATATAAATATATATATATATACACACACACACACACATATATATAACATAATTTATGTAAGAACTTACCTGATAAATTCATTTCTTTCATATTAGCAAGAGTCCATGAGCTAGTGACGTATGGGATATACATTCCTACCAGGAGGGGCAAAGTTTCCCAAACCTCAAAATGCCTATAAATACACCCCTCACCACACCCACAAATCAGTTTAACGAATAGCCAAGAAGTGGGGTGATAAGAAAAAAGTGCGAAAGCATAAAAAACAAGGAATTGGAATAATTGTGCTTTATACAAAAAAATCATAACCACCACAAAAAAGTGTGGGCCTCATGGACTCTTGCTAATATGAAAGAAATGAATTTATCAGGTAAGTTCTTACATAAATTATGTTTTCTTTCATGTAATTAGCAAGAGTCCATGAGCTAGTGACGTATGGGATAATGACTACCCAAGATGTGGATCTTCCACGCAAGACTCACTAGAGAGGGAGGGATAAAATAAAGACAGCCAATTCCGCTGAAAAATAATCCACACCCAAAATAAAGTTTAAATCTTGTAAAGAAGAAAACTGAAATTATAAGCAGAAGAATCAAACTGAAACAGCTGCCTGAAGTATTTTTCTACCAAAAACTGCTTCAGAAAAAGAATACACATCAAAATGGTAGAATTTAGTAAAAGTATGCAAAGAAGACCAAGTTGCTGCTTTGCAAATCTGATCAATCGAAGCTTCATTCCTAAACGCCCAGGAAGTAAAAACTGACCTAGTAGAATGAGCTGTAATCCTTTGAGGCGGAGATTTACCCGACTCGACATAAGCATGATGAATTAAAGATTTCAAACAAGATGCCAAAGAAATGGCAGAGGCCTTCTGACCTTTCCTAGAACCGGAAAAGATAACAAATAGACTAGAAGTCTTTCGGAAATTCTTAGTAGCTTCAACATAATATTTCAAAGCTCTAACTACATCCAAAGAATGCAATGATCTCTCCTTAGAATTCTTAGGATTAGGACATAATGAAGGAACCACAATTTCTCTACTAATGTTGTTAGAATTCACAACCTTAGGTAAAAATTAAAAGAAGTTCGCAACATCGCCTTATCCTGATGAAAAATCAAAAAAGGAGACTCACAAGAAAAGAGCAGATAATTCAGAAACTCTTCTAGCAGAAGAGATGGCCAAAAGAAACAAAACTTTCCAAGAAAGTAATTTAATGTCCAGTGAATGCATAGGTTCAAACGGAGGAGCTTGAAGAGCCCCCAGAACCAAATTCAAACTCCAAGGAGGAGAAATTGACTTAATAACAAGTTTTATACGAACCAAAGCTTGTATAAAACAAAGAATATCAGGAAGAATAGCAATCCTTCTGTGAAAAAGAACAGAAAGAGCAGAGATTTGTCCTTTCAAGGAACTTGCAGACAAACCTTTATCCAAACCATCCTGAAGAAACTGTAAAATTCTCGGAAATTCAAAAAGAATGCCAGGAAAAATGATGAGAAAGACACCAAGAAATGTAAGTCTTCCAGACTCGATAATATATCTTCCTAGATACAGATCTACGAGCCTGTAACATAGAATTAATCACAGAGTCAGAGAAACCTCTTTGACTAAGAATCAAGCGTTCAATCTCCATACCTTTAAATTTAAGGATTTGAGATCCTGATGGTAAAAAAGGACCTTGTGACAGAAGGTCTGGTCTTAACGGAAGAGTCCACGGTTGGGAAGAAGCCATGCGGACAAGATCCGCATACCAAAACCTGTGAGGCCATGCTGGAGCCACCAGCAGAAAAAACGAGCATTCCTTCAGAATCTTGGAGATTACTCTTGGAAGAAGAACTAGAGGCGGAAAGATATAGGCAGGATGATACTTCCAAGGAAGTGACAATGTATCCACTGCTTCCGCCTGAGGATCCCTGGATCTGGACAGACACCTGGGAAGTTTCTTGTGTAGATGAGAAGCCATCAGATCTATTTCTGGAAGTCCCCACATTTGAACAATCTGAAGAAAAACCTCTGGGTGAAGAGACCACTCGCCCGGATGTAACGTTTGGCGACTGAGATAATCCGCTTCCCAATTGTCTATACCTGGGATATGAACCGCAGAGATTAGACAGGAGCTGGATTCCGCCCATACTAGTATTCAAGATACTTCTTTCATAGCCAGAGGACTGTGAGTCCCTCCTTGATGATTGATATATGCCACAGTTGTGACATTGTCTGTCTGAAAACAAATGAACGATTCTCTCTTTAGAAGAGGCCATGACTGAAGAGCTCTGAAAATTGCACGGAGTTCCAAAATATTGATTGGTAATCTCACCTCCTGAGATTTCCCAAACCCCTTGTGCTGTCAGAAACCCCCATACAGCTCCCCAACCTGTCAGACTTACATCTGTTGAGATCACAGTCCAGGTTGGAAGAAAAAAAAAGAAGCCCCCTGAACGAAACGATGGTGGTCTGTACCACGACAGAGGGTGTCGAACAATCAGTTTTAAAGATATTAAATGAGATATCTTTGTATAATCCCGGCACCACTGGTTAAGCATACAGAGCTGAAGAGGTCGCATGTGAAAATGAGCAAAGGGGAACACGTCCAATGCAGCAGTCATAAGAACCTAGAATTTCCATGCATAAGGCTACCGAAGGGAATGATTGAGACTGAAGGTTTCGATAAGCTGAAACCAATTTCAGACGTCTCTAGTCCAACAGAAACAGAGTCATGGAAACTGAATCTATCCGGAAATCTAAAAAAGGTTACTCTTGTCTGAGGAATCAACAAACTTTTTGGTTAATTGATCCTCCAACCATGTTCTTGAAGAAACAACACTCATAAAAAGCTGGAAAGGATCTTTCCATTGAAAATGAGCAAAGGGAATTGAATCCAATGCTGTTAAAAACTTCTAAGCATATATAGCAACTGAAGGAAATAATAGAGACTAAAGGTACCGACAGACGGAACCCAATACAAATTGTCCCTTGTCTGATAGAGACAAAGATAGTGACATAAACCATCTGGAAACCTAAAAAAGGTGACCATTGCGTGAGGAATCAAGAGCTTTTGAAAAAAAGATCTTCTAACTATGTCCTGAAGAGCAAGTGAAACATATGAGATTCCGCATCCTCAGGAAATAATCTGAATGAAAACAGAAAAATGAAGAATATGCATTTATTGTATCTAATGAAAACAAATAATGCTATCAATGACCATAAAAAGGCAGAATAGTTTGAATAAAACTCCAAAACCCAGTTCCTAGAAAAGGAAATGTAATAAATACCCCAGAAGATTCCAGGTCTGAGCAGCGCTTGAACCCCATGGGTACCCAGCCATGCTTCAACAGTATCCAAAATATATAGGACAGAAACACACTGAAATAAAGTGTTAGCCTTACTGGAATAAAATCAAAGAAATTTGGACAAAATAGAACCAAATAAATTTCAAAGAAGTCTTAACCTGCCCCTTACCAGCCAAGCTGGAATACGGCACGTACCTCGCAATATTAGGGAGCTGATTTCGACCAATTATAAACATGTTACTTGGGAAAGAACTCAGGAATTCGTTCCTTAATAAGAACAACCAAACTAGTATAAGCTTAAAGTTTTAGTCTTAGAACTCAATCTTGAAGCCCATAGTAACAGTTAAGAATTGAATCCAATTATAATTGATTATCTTAGAACAAAAGAAATATGGATTTTCTTTTTTTTTTTTTTTTTTTTTTAAAAACACAAAATTCTTCTAGCTAAAATAGCTAAAGACATAGATTAACCCTCATTTGCGAATATATTCAATAAAAAGAAGACACAAATGAAATCATTAGCATGATAGTCCAGTTTAAAGGACCTGTCAAAACAGAGGACTTGCAAAATGCAAAACAACAAGACAAATGCAACAGCACCTAGTCTAGTAAATGTTGTCCCTTAACAATGCTAAAATAAATCATAATCTGATACTTGATCTTAAAGTAAACAGAAAAAATGAAGTAATTGCAATATCACAGGACCAAGAAAAGTACCTGAAACTAAATAATTTTCCATAAATAAGATATAACTATATAAAGGAAAATAAATACTATTTTGCTATAAAAACAATAGCATAATTAGTAGGAGTAGAGATAGCTCCAATAAATTGGAGAACCCTCCAAATTGAATTTAACTGCTGACAAAGAATATAGTTTAAAAATAAAAGAAAATTCTCAGCCTATTCTATTCCCTAGTATGGGGAATTGGAAAGAAAACCTCTGAAATCACAGAAGAATAAAAAGGCAGAAATAGTGTCAGCTAGTTTTAAAGAACTAGTTAACTTAATATCCAAAATAATCAACACCTCTTCAACAAAGAACAAATGTACTTTAATAATAAAAAATTTATATAAAAAAGTAGATTTGTTAGTGTCAATATCTGATGAAGAGAATTTCTGAAAGAGAAAAAAACATCATCAGAGAAGGATAAATCAGTAAGTTGTTGGTCATTTGAAACTTCAATAATTTAAAAAGAAGTGAAAAAGACCTAAAAATTGTATTAGAAGGCACGAAGTCAGACAAAGCCTTAATCAGAAAAAATATTTCTTATAAATCTTCTAAACATTTCTTGTACTTAAGAATGGAAATGTATAAAGCATAAATACTAATGGAATCTGCATGTAAAAGTATATCATAATAACTTATTACAAACCATAGCTAAAGATAAACATTTATAACATTTAAAATAAATGAACTGAAACTCAGTTAAGCATTTTTCCAGAAGTGGCTTCTGACTCAGAGTCAATCGGAGACATCTTGCAATATGTAATAGAAAAAACAACATATAAAGCAAAATTGATCAAATTCCTTAAATGACAGTTTCAGGAATGGGAAAAAAATGCCAGTTAACAAGCTTCTAGCAACCAGAAGCAATAAATAATGAGACTTAAATAATGTGGAGACAATAGTGACGCCCATATTTTTTAGCGCCAAAAAAGACGCCCACATTATTTGGCGCCAAAAATGACGCCACATCCGGAACGCCGACACTTTTGGCGCAAAAAAACGTTAAAAAAATGATTAATTCATATGCATTATCCCAAATATGAAACTGACTGTCTGAAATAAGGAACGTTGAACATCCTGAATCAAGGCAAATAAATGTTTGAATACATATATTTAGAACTTTATAAAAAAAGTGCCCAACCATAGCTTAGAGTGTCACAGAAAAACAGAATTTATGCTTACCTGATAAATTACTTTCTCCAACGGTGTGTCCGGTCCACGGCGTCATCCTTACTTGTGGGAATATCTCCTCCCCAACAGGAAATGGCAAAGAGTCCCAGCAAAGCTGTCCATGTAGTCCCTCCTAGGCTCCGCCCACCCCAGTCATTCGACCGACGGACAGGAGGAAAAAACAAGAGAAACTATAGGGTGCCGTGGTGACTGTAGTTAGAGAAAATAATTCATCAAAGATGATTAAAAAACCAGGGCGGGCCGTGGACCGGACACACCGTTGGAGAAAGTAATTTATCAGGTAAGCATAAATTCTGTTTTCTCCAACATTGGTGTGTCCGGTCCACGGCGTCATCCTTACTTGTGGGAACCAATACCAAAGCTTTAGGACACGGATGAAGGGAGGGAGCAAATCAGGTTACCTAAACAGAAGGCACCACGGCTTGCAAAACCTTTCTCCCAAAAATAGCCTCTGAAGAAGCAAAAGTATCAAATTTGTAAAATTTGGCAAAAGTGTGCAGTGAAGACCAAGTCGCTGCCTTACATATCTGATCAACAGAAGCCTCGTTCTTGAAGGCCCATGTGGAAGCCACAGCCCTAGTGGAGTGAGCTGTGATTCTTTCAGGAGGCTGCCGTCCGGCAGTCTCGTAAGCCAATCGGATGATGCTTTTAAGCCAAAAGGAAAGAGAGGTAGAAGTCGCTTTTTGACAACTCCTTTTACCAGAATAGACGACAAACAGAGAAGAAGTTTGTCTGAACTCTTTTGTAGCTTCTAAATAGAATTTTAGAGCACGGACTACGTCTAAATTGTGTAACAAACGTTCCTTCTTTGAAACTGGATTCGGACACAAAGAAGGTACAACTATCTCCTGGTTAATATTTTTGTTAAAAACAACCTTTGGAAGAAAACCAGGCTTAGTACGCAAAACAACCTTATCTGCATGGAACACCAGATAGGGCGGAGAACACTGCAGAGCAGATAACTCAGAAACTCTTCTAGCAGAAGAAATAGCAACCAAAAACAAAACTTTCCAAGATAACAACTTAATATCTATGGAATGTAGAGGTTCAAATGGAACCCCTTGAAGAACTGAAAGAACTAGATTTAAACTCCAGGGAGGAGTCAAAGGTCTGTAAACAGGCTTGATCCTAACCAGAGCCTGAACAAATGCTTGAACATCTGGCACAGCTGCCAGTCGTTTGTGTAATAAGACAGATAAAGCAGAAATCTGTCCCTTTAGAGAACTCGCTGATAATCCTTTATCCAAACCCTCTTGTAGAAAGGAAAGGATCTTAGGGATTTTGATCTTATTCCATAAGAATCCCTTGGATTCACACCAGCAGATATATCTTTTCCATATTTTATGGTAAATTTTTCTAGTTACCGGTTTTCTGGCTTGAACTAGAGTATCTATCACAGAATCTGAAAACCCACGCTTTGATAGAATCAAGCGTTCAATTTCCAAGCCGTCAGCTGGAGGGAGACCAGATTTGGATGTTCGAATGGACCCTGTACAAGAAGATCCTGTCTCAAAGGTAGCTTCCATGGTGGAACCGATGACATATTCACCAGGTCTGCATACCAAGTCCTGCGTGGCCACACAGGAGCTATCAAGATCACCGAGGCCCTCTCCTGCTTGATCCTGGCTACCAGCCTGGGAATGAGAGGAAACGGTGGAAACACATAGGCTAGGTTGAAGGTCCAAGGCGCTACTAGTGCATCCACTAGAGTCGCCTTGGGATCCCTGGATCTGGACCCGTAACAAGGAACCTTGAAGTTCTGACGAGACGCCATCAGATCCATATCTGGAATGCCCCATAATTGAGTCAACTGGGCAAAGATCTCCGGGTGGAGTTCCCACTCCCCCGGATGGAATGTCTGACGACTCAGATAATCCGCCTCCCAGTTTTCCACACCTGGGATGTGGATCGCAGATAGGTGGCAGGAGTGATCCTCCGCCCATTTTATTATTTTGGTCACTTCTTTCATCGCCAGGGAACTCCTTGTTCCCCCCTGATGATTGATATAAGCAACAGTCGTCATGTTGTCTGATTGGAATCTTATGAATCTGGCCTTTGCTAGTTGAGGCCAAGCCCTGAGAGCATTGAATATCGCTCTCAGTTCCAGAATGTTTATCGGGAGAAGAGACTCTTCCCGAGACCATAGTCCCTGAGCTTTCAGGGATTCCCAGACCGCGCCCCAGCCCACTAGACTGGCCTCGTCGTGACGATGACCCACTCTGGTCTGCGGAAGCTCATTCCCTGGGACAGGTGGTCCAGGGTTAGCCACCAACGGAGTGAGTCTCTGGTCTTCTGATCTACTTGAATCACTGGAGACAAGTCTGTATAGTCCCCATTCCACTGTTTCAGCATGCACAGTTGTAATGGTCTTAGATGAATTCGCGCAAAAGGAACTATGTCCATTGCTGCAACCATCAACCCTACTACTTCCATGCACTGAGCTACGGAAGGACGAGGAATAGAATGAAGAACTTGACAAGCGTTTAGAAGTTTTGACTTCCTGACTTCTGTCAGGAAAATCCTCATTTCTAAAGAATCTATTATTGTTCCCAAGAAGGGAACTCTTGTCGACGGAGACAGGGAACTTTTTTCTATGTTCACCTTCCATCCGTGAGATCTGAGAAAGGCCAGAACGATGTCTGTGTGAGCCTTTGCCTTTGAAAGAGACGACGCTTGTATTAGAATGTCGTCCAAGTACGGTACTACTGCAATGCCCCTTGGTCTTAGAACCGCTAGAAGGGACCAGAGTACCTTTGTGAAAATCCTTGGAGCAGTGGCTAACCCGAATGGGAGGGCCACAAACTGGTAATGTTTGTCCAGAAAGGCGAACCTTAGGAACTGATGATGTTCTTTGTGGATAGGAATATGTAGATACGCATCCTTTAGATCCACGGTAGTCATAAATTGACCTTCCTGGATTGTAGGTAGAATCGTTCGAATGGTTTCCATTTTGAACAATGGTACTCTGAAAAATTTGTTTAGGATCTTTAAATCCAGAATTGGTCTGAAAGTTCCCTCTTTTTTGGGAACTACAAACAGATTTGAGTAAAACCCCAATCCTTGTTCCGCCGTTGGAACTGGGTGTATCACTCCCATCTTTAACAGGTCTTCTACACAATGTAAGAATGCCTGTCTCTTTATTTGGTTTGAGGATAAGAGAGACATGTGGAACCTTCCCCTTGGGGGTAGTTCCTTGAATTCCAGAAGATAACCCTGAGAAACTATTTCTAGTGTCCAGGGATCCTGAATATCTCTTGCCCAAGCCTGAGCAAAGAGAGAGAGAGTCTGCCCCCTACTAGATCCGGTCCCGGATCGGGGGCTACTCCTTCATGCTGTTTTGTTAGCAGCAGCAGGCTTCTTGGCCTGCTTACCCTTGTTCCAGCCTTGCATCGGTTTCCAGGCTGGTTTGGTTTGTGAAGCATTACCCTCTTGTTTAGAAGATGCAGAGTTAGAGGCCGGTCCGTTCCTGAAATTGCGAAAGGAACGAAAATTAGACTTATTCTTGGCTTTGAAAGGCCTATCTTGTGGGAGGGCGTGGCCCTTTCCCCCAGTGATGTCTGAAATAATCTCTTTCAATTCTGGCCCAAAGAGAGTTTTACCCTTGAAGGGGATATTCAGCAATTTTGTCTTGGAAGATACATCCGCTGACCAAGACTTTAGCCAAAGCGCTCTGCGCGCCACAATTGCAAACCCTGAATTTTTCGCCGCTAATCTAGCTAATTGCAAAGCGGCATCTAAAATAAAAGAATTAGCCAACTTGAGTGCGTGAACTCTGTCCATAACCTCCTCATACAGAGTCTCTCTACTGAGCGACTTTTCTAGTTCCTCGAACCAGAACCACGCTGCTGTAGTGACAGGAACAATGCATGAAATGGGTTGCAGGAGGTAACCTTGCTGTACAAAAATCTTTTTAAGCAAACCCTCCAATTTTTTATCCATAGGATCTTTGAAAGCACAATTATCCTCGATAGGGATAGTAGTGCGCTTGTTTAGAGTAGAAACTGCCCCCTCGACCTTAGGGACTGTCTGCCATAAGTCCTTTCTGGGGTCGACCATAGGAAATAATTTCTTAAATATCGGAGGGGGGACAAAAGGTATGCCGGGCTTCTCCCACTCCTTATTCACTATGTCCGCCACCCGCTTGGGTATAGGGAAAGCGTTGGGGTGCACCGGAACCTCTAGGAACTTGTCCATCTTGCATAATTTTTCTGGAATGACCAGGTTGTCACAATCATCCAGAGTAGATAACATCTCCTTAAGCAGTGCGCGGAGATGCTCTAATTTAAATTTAACAACATCACAACATCAGGTTCAGCCTGTTGAGAAATTCTACCTGAATCTGAAATTTCCCCATCTGACAAAACCTCCCTCATGGCCCCTTCAGATTGGTGTGAGGGTATGACAGAGCAATTATCATCAGCGCCCTCCTGCTCTTCAGTATTTAAAACAGAGCAATCGCGCTTTCTCTGATATGCAGGCATTTTGGATAAAATATTTGCTATGGAGTTATCCATTACAGCCGTCAATTGTTGCATAGTAATAAGCATTGGCGCGCTAGAAGTACTAGGGGCCTCCTGCATGGGCAAAACTGGTATAGACACAGAAGGAGATGATGTAGAACTATGTCTACTCCCTTCATCTGATGAATCATCTTGGGCAACTTTACTATTTGTGGCAGTACTGTCCTTACTTTGTTTGGACGCTATGGCACAATTATCACACAATTTTGAAGGGGGAGACACATTGACTTTCATACATATAGAACATAGCTTATCTGAAGGTACAGACATGTTAAACAGGCTTAAACTTGTCAATAAAGTACAAAAACCGTTTTAAAATAAAAACGTTACTGTCTCTTTAAATTTTAAACAGTGCACACTTTATTACTGAATATGTGAAAAAGTATGAAGGAATTGTTCAAAATTTACCAAATTTTCACCACAGTGTCTTAAAGCATTCAAAGTATTGCACACCAATTTTCAGAGCTTTAACCCTTAAAATAAAGAAACCGGAGCCGGCTACAGTTTTAACCCCTCTACAGTCCCAGCTACAGCCTTTGCTGCGACTTTACCAAACCCAGGGGGGAATACGATACCAAATGAAGCCTTCTAGGAACTTTTCCAACTACTTTCAGCTCCTCACACATGCATCTGCATGTCTTGCTCTCAAAAGTAACTGCGCAGTAATGGCGCGAAAATGAGGCTCAGCCTACAACTGGGAAGGCCCTTCCTGACTGGAAAGGTGTCCAACACAGTGCCTGACGTTAAAAAACGTTCCCCAAGCTTATAAGTGTGAATTACAAGCATAAACATGTATAAAATGCCCAAATAAAGCAATCGATTTTGCCCATAAAAGTGTCTACCAGTTTTATAGCCCATATTAAGCCCTTTAAACTGTTTGAGACTAAGAAAATGGCTTACCGGTCCCCATGAGGGGAAATGACAGCCTTCCAGCATTACACAGTCTTGTTAGAAATATGGCTAGTCATACCTTAAGCAGAAAAGTCTGCTAACTGTTTCCCCCAACTGAAGTTACTTCATCTCAACAGTCCTATGTGGAAACAGCAAACGATTTTAGTTACTGTCTGCTAAAATCATCTTCCTCTCACAAACAGAATTCTTCATCTTTTTCTGTTTCAGAGTAAATAGTACATACTCTTAACCATCTCCGTGGAGATGTTGCCTGTGCAACGGCAAAGAGAATGACTGGGGTGGGCGGAGCCTAGGAGGGACTATATGGACAGCTTTGCTGGGACTCTTTGCCATTTCCTGTTGGGGAGGAGATATTCCCACAAGTAAGGATGACGCCGTGGACCGGACACACCAATGTTGGAGAAATAAGACTTACTTACCCCAGGACACTCATCTACATGTAGTAGAAAGCCAAACCAGTACGGAAACGAGAATCAGTAGAGGTAATGGTATATATAAGAGTATATCGTCGATCTGAAAAGGGAGGTAAGAGATGAATCTCTACGACCGATAACAGAGAACCTATGAAATAGACCCCGTAGAAGGAGATCATTGAATTCAAATAGGCAATACTCTCCTCACATCCCTCTGACATTCACTGCACGCTGAGAGGAAAACCGGGCTCCAACCTGCTGCGGAGCGCATATCAACGTAGAATCTAGCACAAACTTACTTCACCACCTCCATAGGAGGCAAAGTTTGTAAAACTGATTTGTGGGTGTGGTGAGGGGTGTATTTATAGGCATTTTGAGGTTTGGGAAACTTTGCCCCTCCTGGTAGGAATGTATATCCCATACGTCACTAGCTCATGGACTCTTGCTAATATGAAAGAAATATATGTATACACACACACATACATCTTTAGACATGTATATGTATGCAGCTCTATGTTAAATCCCTTTGCAGTCCTTTTTTTCTAACACCTGAGACCTCATATCTTTGAACCCTTATATTAGAACGTTTTAATGCAGACAGTGCTATTATGACTTTACTTTGTAATATATTTTTGATGGCCTTTTTTCCACTTTTTAGTTGAGCATAACAGTTAACTAGAACTCTGAGATCACGCTATCCTGACATGAATTAAATTCAATTGCGCTCAAGTGAACACGTTTTAATTTCTACTCATAATACATGCACTACTTACGATGCGTGCAAAGAGCCACAATATACCCCTTTTCGGTTGTGCCCAACAACGCACCACTCATAATCTAGCCCTCCATGTGGCAGAAATGATAACTCTGCATAGGTTGGCTTCACACTTAAATAGCAAACAGAGCTACTAAATATCACCTTGCGGTTTTATTCCATAAGAATCTACCCCCCGCATAGAGTAGTGACGTATTAAGCCCAGCATCTTAGTCTAAAGCACCATTGTCCCCTCTTCCCTGAAACAACCTGATGTCTGGTCTGAGTTCCAGCTAAATCCTAATTTGTTGTATCAACCATGAACCAGCTTCCTCGTCCTCGTGTCAAAACATCCAGTGATGGAAGATTGCAAGCGTAAGATGAGAATGCTGGGGGCAAGCTTTAATTACCACTGAGATAAATATATGTGCACAGCCCTGCTGCGGCGTGCTGATTTATAGTATGGCAGCACATGCAGCCTGTGGCCTGGATCACGCTACATGTGTGTCCTGTTTTATTATACAGAGCATTTGCTAATACACTGATCTGGGATGTGCCTATATTAACAGCATAGCTCACCAATAAAACACAAAAAATAACAATAAAATGTCTTAACGTGACATATAATATAAATAATAAATATAATATATAGTAGTAGTGCATGTTTATATAAACACAGATGAGTATGGTAAACAATGAGTTAATTAAACATGGTTACAAAAACTTTATTTATAGATTACAATATATAAATGTAAATGATGCCCCCCATACTGAGCCCATGTGTATCTGAAACGTTACCAGGAGTAATGGTGAGATTCTTGCATACACTTAAAGTGAAGGTAAACTTTGAGGAATGAAAGCCTGTTTTTTAAAAATACTATTAAAAACAGGGGCACTTTCATTCATCAAAGTTTAGAAGCCAGCCGTTTTGATTAAAAACTTACCTTTGTTTTTTTTCACAGCCAGAGCAGCTTTCCCCACCCGGAGATCCTCTCTTCACACATCATCAATGACTAATCCAGCTTCCTCCAATCACGGCATGGCCTCAGGCAATGACTACCCTGGAGGGAAAGCCATGATTGGAGGAAGCTGGATTCGTTATTGATGACGTGTGAAGAGAGGATCTCTGGGTGATGGAAGCTGCTCTGGGTGTGCAAAGAAGAGAGGTAAGTTTTTAATCAAAACGGCTGCTTTGTAAACTTTGATGAATGAAAGTGCCCCTGTTTTTAATAGTATTTTTTAAAAACGGGCTTTCATTCATCAAAGTTTACCTTTACTTTAAACACACATACTACTCCCACTGTTATGTGTATGCACAGGACCATTAGAATCAAATTATTACATACAGAAATTACACTATATATTTACGTGTGTGTATATATGTATATATATATATATATATATATATATATATATATATATATATATATATATATATATATATACCAACAAATCCGGAGGTAAAAGCACTCTCAATTATAATCCGGGGTGCTCAGCAAACAGTACACAATTCCAAAAAGAAGCAGGCACTCTCCGTTTGAATTTCAAATAACTTTACTAAGTGACGTTTCGGGGTTTCACCCCCGTCCTCAGACTTACTTTTGTAAGTCTGAGGACGGGGGTGAAACCCCGAAACGTCACTTAGTAAAGTTATTTGAAATTCAAACGAAGAGTGCCTGCTTCTTGTTGGAATTATATATATATATATATATATATATATATATATATATATATATATATAATGTTTAGCTAGTAGCCCAGCACTCCAAACAATCCAAAACTCTAGAGACCCGGGTGCACTCCTAAAGTCTATACATATCAATATCCACAAGGGCACTCTCAAGATTTGAGAATATTCAATGAGAAAAAAGCAATAGATCAAATGTTGACGTTCCTCAAGACAATTTGTTCTAAAGATAAAAAAACAAACCAAAAAACATATCAAAATGCAAAAAAAATGAAAATTGTGTGCAATATACAAGTGGCCCCTCCCCATACACAAAATATTAAAATGTTATTAAACATACAAGCTAAGAGAATTTGAGAGGAATAATGCAAAACGTGGTGATTGAATGCAAAAAACTCAGTGAGCCCACTTATCGGCAATGGAGATGGACAATTGGACATTTGAGGTAGATTTCATCACTATTGCATCTTCGGTCATTGTCCATCTTCATTCAGGGGCGTTTCTTTGCTGATTAGTGGGTTTCGTGCAGTCAGTCACCACATTTTACATTATTCCTCTCAAATTCTCTTAGCCTGTATGTTTAATGACATTTTAATATTTTGTGGGAGGGGCCACTGTACACTGTATTTTAATATGTTTTTTGGTTTATTTATTTTTTTATCTTTAAAACAAATTGTCTTGAAGAAGGCACTATGCAGGGCCGAAACGTCGACATTTGATCTATTTATTTTTTATCATTGGAAATAAAATTTTGAATATTCTTAAATCCTGAGTGCCCTTCTATGTGGATATTGAGATAACATAATTTATGCTTACCTGATAAATTTATTTCTCTTGTAGTGTATCCAGTCCACGGATCATCCATTACTTATGGAATATATTCTCCTTCCCAACAGGAAGTTGCAAGAGTCCACCCACAGCAAAGCTGCTATATAGCTCCTCCCCTAACTGCCATATTCAGTCATTCGACCGAAAACATGCAGAGAAAGGAAAAACAATAGGGTGCAGTGGTGACTGTAGTTCAAATGAAAAAATTACCTGCCTTAAAGTGACAGGGCGGGCCGTGGACTGGATACACTACAAGAGAAATAAATTTATCAGGTAAGCATAAATTATGTTTTCTCTTGTTAAGTGTATCCAGTCCACGG
>NC_069503.1:1135690800-1135790800 GCF_027579735.1 Bombina bombina
CACAAAAACACTCAGGCACACACACAAGCACTTAGACACACACACACACACACAAAAACACTCAGACACACACACAGAAACACTCAGACACACATACACACAAAAGCACTCAGGCACACACACAGAAACACTCAGACACACACACAAAAACACTCAGGCACACACACAGAAACACTCAGACACACACACAAAAGCACTCAGACACACACACACACACAAACACTCGGTCAGGTGCCAGGCATCCCCCTCATGATTTCCCAGTTCCCGTTTAGAGAGACAGCACAGCAGTGAGTGACTCCACTGCTCCACACGTCACTGAGCAGTGAGCACAGATAGGCAGGCAGGTTTAGGCTAGCAGCGCAACTTTGCAAGCCCCACGGCATGCCCACAACATTCATAGTGAAATTGGGCAGGGGAGGAGCAAAGTACAAACAAGCAAAAGCAGCCGGGAAAACTATTTGTGGAAATTGCAGTGCTGGCTCAAGGGGCAAAAGAAATGAAGTGTCTACAACTTCCCCAGTCCCACTAATGTTCACAAATGCTGGCCCCTCTAATAAAAATATCTATGCATCTCTACATTGTATTTCTTTGAATTTCAATAAAATTTAATTTTTTGGCGGTGTCACCCCCTGGTGGGTGTCACCCTGGTGCGGCCCGCACCCCCCACACCCCCCTAGTGATGCCACTGTTAATACTGACCTTTCTATCCCTTAAAGTGATGGTAAATGCTTCCCTTTATAAAAACAGATCCGGAATGTTATTGAAATTTTAGATGGAGTTTAATTTATCAGATGTAATGAAGATGCGCTATAACTTACTTATTAATATAGGTATAAAATTCAAATACCGCCGCCCACTTTAAAAGTACATTTTTCTGTAAGGTAAAGGTTTGAGCTGTTCTCCAATCAGCGCTCTTCCCTTTGGATGCTTTTTTGTAGCTATAGTGCTGATTGGACAACAATTCAAACCTGTAGCTCACAGACATTTTTTTGAAGTGGGCGACGGAGCGCTGGGTATTTAAATTTTATATCTATATTAAACAGTAAGTTATGGTGCATTTTCATTACAACTGATGAATTTAACTCCACCTAAAATATCAGTAACATTCGAGGTGTGATTTTATAAAGAGGAGACTTTACCATCACTTTAAGGGACACAAACAATAATGATATCTTTCTCATATTCAGCCTTAATTGGCGTATAGATCTGTCGTGATGTCAGACACAAAGTGATGCCGACGCAGGGTTACAAACGAGATTTAACCCCGTCAGAGACAATCTGCTTGCAATTTATATTTAAATCATTAAACATAATTGCACATGGAGTGGATAACATTCTGCATATTGAGAACTATCCCGTCTATAAAAATCACCAGTACATTAGTGTTAATCAGACTTCTCTGGCCCTGAACTGATTAGGAATGAAGCCTCCGGATTTCTCTGATCTGTCCCTGTCTCTCTCAGACCCTATTTCCCGACCACAAAGCTCTCTGGCTGTTTGTCTAACACATCGCTTCCTGCGTCAGCCCAGAATAGAGTCAGGGAAATGGGAGTTTTAGGATTGTGGTTTTAACATGTTCATTGCCGTAAGAGAGTGCCTGACTGTCTATAGTGACGCCTTTATGTATAGAAAGCTTGGTTGTCTGTGATGCTGCTGCATCCCATGCTGAAGTCCTATTCAGTAGTGTAGAAAGGTTACAGAGAGCAATATAGCAGTGATATTGTATACTTATCTAGTTGTGCTTTTATTGCCTTATATATTTATTTTGTTCTTTAAAGAAAAAATGAAAAACAATGAAAAACATTACAAATAAACTGACTATAGGACAGGGAATGAGCAAAAGTAAGTACATGTGATAATGTGCTCCCATAGTGCAATGCCATTTTTAAAGAGACAGTAAAGTAAAAATTAAACATTGATTAGATAGAGCATGAAATTAAAGGAATAGAAAGATCAAACATTGTTTTTATTTTATACCATAACAAATTAAATAATGCTACTTACAGTAAAGAAAATAACAAAAATAAGTTCATAGTTAGAAACATCATCTAGGGGTTCTGCAGAAGACAAAAGCTGGATAGAAAAAGGAAGTTGTTGAACTGAGAAAACGCAGAGAGTGCGGATAGTCATGGAAGGTCATAGCTGACCTGGAGATTTATTTTTGTAATAATTATCAACTCTCCCTTCTCGCTTAACTCTCTCAGCTCTCCTCTCTTCAATCTCTCTTTCCCCCTCTCCCTTCTCTCTCAGACCATAGCTTCTCATTACACTCTTTCTTTCCCCTCATATCTCTTTACTATGTTTTTCTCCATTCTCTGTTAACTCTACTCTCTCTGCCCTGTTTACCCTCTCAGAAGTAACAGTCTGAGCACTAATGAGTCCCTACAGCCCTAGAGGAACAACATATCCTTGCACTTTCATGGCTATATAATATCCCTTTAGATAATAGGTTTAGCACATAGCCCAAAATGTGTGTTTGTCAGTGCTGCAATAGGAATGTACATTCTGCAAATACAATGTGCCAACTTGCTACTTACATCATGCAACCGGACTTCAGACTGAACATGCAGTAGCTAACTTTCACTCTCCACTGTTAAATTTCCACTCGCCAATGGCAAGTGGGCTAGTGAAAATTTTGAGCCCTGTGTATATATATATATATATATATATATATATATATATATATATATCAATCCTACCACGTCTCATTAAGTTTAACTAACCTCTCCCCATAGCTCAAATCCTCCAGTCCCCTTATTGATTTTATGGCCCTTTCCTGAACTCTGTTTTCATTTATTAATAATTTACCCAAATCAGTACAACACAGTGAAGGTGAGGTCTTACCAGGGATTTATATCGGGATGGAAGTTCTCTCACGAAACTTGTGAAAGGATGCAGGCATTTTGCACAAGCTGGTCTCAGTGATTTATCTCGCCAGCTCTATCCAGGTGAAGCTTGTTCAAAATTCACAATACACTTATTTAACTGACAGACAAGTAATATATACTAAATTAGGGTCAAAAACAAGTTTTTAATTGTAGTGAAAAGATTTCATTTTCATTTGTATTTGCTGCAAACTGAGACTTTATATCAGCCCCCAGGTGTTCTTCAGTTACCTTCTTTTTTCCCTGCGAAATTCTGTAACCCAGAGAGCTTGATTACTTTCTATGGAAGGCATCTCTCTGGAACTTCTAGGCTCCCCCCTTTTTCTTAGTGAATTCAGTTCAACTCTTGTAAAGTCTTCACTATAGTGTCTCTTCAAACTAGAGAATCTTTGCCCATAGAATGTAATGAAACTCTCTGGGAAACTGAAGCTCTCAGTTTCTCATTTCTAGTTTAAATAAAAGAAATACAAAGTGAAATGTAATTTGTAAGATATACATATAAAATTATGATTCTTATTTGTTAAAGTTACACAGAAACTGTGAAGAAAAAGCAGAATTTGTCAAATCTGAATTTTACTAAGGATCTCGCAGTGCTGGAGGATCATTTTAGATCATCTCACCTGAGCGGACAGGTTTAAATAATCAGGCCCCTAATGAACCAGTGACAAGAAACATATATGTGCAGCCACAAATCAGCAGCTAGCTCCTAGTAGTGCATTTCTGCCCATGAGCCTACCTAGGTATGCTTTTTTAACAAAGGATTTCAAGAGAATAAAGTCAATTTCATAAAAGAAGTAAATAGAACAAGTTTCCTAAAACTGCTTGCTCAGTTTGAATCCAAAAGTTTATTTTGAACGTTTATATCCCTTTAAGTAAACAAAAGCATTCTTATACACTGCTTACGAACATGTCCCTTTATCAGATTTCACACTGTGACGTAGATCAAATTCTTTCAATATCTTGTAGGTATCATTTCTCAGAAAAGTTGTTATTAATCATAATGACAATAAACCCTTACTGCTTGAGGCAAAAGCAAATTATACAGGGGAATCACTTATCTATATACTTGTCTGACAGGTTAAATGGGCCTTAAAGTCATTTGCCTATATGTACTGCAGAAGATCGTCATACTAACTCAATAAATGTTTTAAAAGTATTTAAATTGTTATTGTATAGACAAAAAAAACACAGCGCAACCGCGACTCACAGCATTGTTTTATTTAAATAACATATGACACAAGACAATATTGCACTTACAAGATTAAAATGAAAATCGGTCACATAAAAAGAGGCCAGCTTTGTATGCGGCACTCTCCTCTGCGTTTGTTTCCAAAACGCCGACCTGCGGCACCGGATCCCGCTCAGAGGTGCTCAATAGCTGGAGTGTCGTAGTAGATCCAGTAACATCCCAGCGTCTACCGATAGCTCCTCCTCCCTACACATTTCGTCCACTCACAGGCGGACTTTCTCAAGAGCTTTTAGTGGTAACGGTAGACGCTGGGGCGTTACTGGAACTACTAGGACACTCCAGCTATTGAGCTCCTCTGAGCAGGATCCGGTGCCGCAGGTCAGCATTTAGGAAACAAATGCGGAGGAGACTGCCCATACAAAGCTGGCCTCTTTTTATGTGACCGATTTTCATTTTAATGTTATAAGTGCAATATTGTCTTGTGTCATATGTTATTTGAATAAAATGATGTTGTGAGTCACGGATGTGCTGTGGTTTTTTCGTGTATAGATTTTTCTCTATTAAAAGCACAAATTCATTGCATAATTTAACAAATGTATTGAATAATAATTTGTGAAATAAACACTGAAACATTTTAATATTAGCTAATTGTATCTGAATACTGATTTAAATTTTATCTGTGTGGTTTGTAAAATCGGTGGCGCACCCATTAAAAAAGGTCCTGTGGAAAACACTGAATTATTTACTGTATAATGATTTAAAACATATTAGGCAGCTATTATTGATACTGAATGAATTGTGTGTCATGTGTCACTTATGTATCTGTCACGGATACCAGGCTGCAAGGGTTAAACCTCCACTCCTGTTTCTCAGTGGATTTGGGCTTTTGAGAGCAACCATGATCTCCCAGTCATTTGATTTGACTTGATTTGTGTTTGTTACATCCTCATGAGAGAGCTGATCTCTTACCAGGAAAACCCTTTTTGGCTGGCCGGGCTCTTGAAACTGCCGGCTGGCCGCTCTGCACCGGATACCCGCTCCCCTTTAACCCAGGTCACTCCAGCGGCCCCTTGCTCAAGAGCTAAGCTCTTTTGGGGATTGATAGCCCCTAGGGAGGACCAGAGGTGGGGTGATTGCCGGAAGGGAGCTCCCTTGGGAACCGGGGATTTTGGACACCCCCAGCTCCATATCTTTCCCAGGCTGTAACTCAGCTCCCCAGTAACGGATCATGCCGCTTTTTGGACTGTGGCATCTTTCCAAGGACACCCTGGAAGTGCCCCCACTCCCTCTGGATCACCCCGAAACCGCCACCTCTTTATCACTGGGACTCTATGGGACTGTGGCTTCTATGGAGGGCGCCAGCCTGTCTGGAGGGATGGAAATGGCTGGAGATTCAGGGATCCGATAAGGCTTATTATCTTGAGGAGTTTATGTATAAAAGGAGTGTGTTTTCACAATAAAGTGTTCCTTTTGTGTTTCACCTGAATGCTAGTCTGTCTAGTTATTTGGGTGGGCTCTGCGATAATTACTTTCTCCACTACATAGTGGCATGTTCTAAGTATAGGAAGGATCCTTTGGCGGAGCTACCCAGTTGGGGTAGCCATGGTCCATCACAGTATCTTTTACTGTCGTGAAGATCCCAGACATCTCTTGTGACAACTACTTGAAGGTCATGTAGACTCATTATCCTCAGGCATGGTACCCCAGGATTGGCGTAAAGCTGATGTGGTGTCACTCTTCAAAAAGGGAAGCAGGGATGATCCAGGAAGCTATAGACCAGTTACTCTGACATCAATAGTGGGGAAGATATTTGAAGGGATTATAAGGGATTATATTGATGAGCACATTCATGTAAACAAGATTCTGAGGCCTATTTAACAAAGGTCTGTCGGACCTCCGTATTCAGCATTGCACCAGCAGCTCTTGTGAGCTGCTGGTGCAACGCCACCCCCTGCAGACTTGCGGCCAATCGGCTGCCAGCAGGGGAGTATCAATCAACCCGATCGTACTCGATCGGGTTGAATTGTGGCGATCTCTGTCCACCTCATCAGAGCAGGCGGACAGGTTATGGAGCAGCGGTCTTTAGACCGCTGCTCCATAACTTGCATTTCTGGCGAGTCTGAAGACTCGCCAGAAACACAGGAGCTCAAGCTCCCTTCGGGCCTCATTGAGTACTAATCAGCATGGTTTTATTAGAAATAGATCATGTCAAACTAATTAGATTCTATGAGGAAATAAGTAAAAATATAGATAAAGGGGAATCAGTTGATGTGATATACTTAGATTTTGCAAAGGAGTTTGATATGGTGCCACATGAGAGATTAATGCACAAAATTAAGGGACTGGGAATAGCTGAAAATGTTAGTTTATGGATAAATAACTGGATAAAAGATAGGGAGCAATGAGTAGTAGTAAATGGATCATACTCAGATTGGACAAAGGGAATCCGTAGAGTCCCGGGTCCGACAGGGATCAGTACTGGGCCCTGTTCTTTTTTATATTTTTATAAATGACTTGGAGCAAGGATTAAATAGCGACATCTCTATTTTTGCAGATGATACTAAGTTTTTTTTTTTTTAAATAAATGTTTTAATTAATTATTTCCGTCACAATGTGAAATTGAATTAAAAAAAAAGATGAACACAAGCTTCTGCGCCTCTCGGGCTAAAAATACATAATGACAATCCAATCAGATCATTATACTATACATAGCCAAAAAATCACATTTTCCCATCCAAAAATTAGAAAAAGCAAACTATATAAATAACAAAAAAAAAAGAAAAAGATGGACTGCCAAAGATTTACTATTCTCTGTCAGTACAGCACGAAAAAACATTTGGAGAAATTTTAACTAACTCTTATTTAAAACATACACATTAAAGAATTCAAAAATTACAGCGATGCTATTACCAAGAAAGAAGACACAATCAGATAATTACCTGGGCCAAGCATAGTTAACTAAATCAAATGTAAACACTATTAAAATACAACAGGACAAAACAAAAACAAACAAAAAAAATAAACAAGTCACCCCCTTCTCCCCTCCTCGGCCCATCCATCATCAATGTCTATAACCGGTCAAACAACTAGCTTGCACTTCTAGGGTTGACCATCCTTCCCAAATGTCGGTACCTGTCTGTCAGTACTAATTGTTGGAATAAAAGAGAATCCTATAAAAGTGATATAATCTGACTTTGCATATTTTCTGATAATCACATTTTAACCATTTCCCATTTTATCAAAAATAATTGCAGTTTATTATCTAAAAAGATCATCGGGTCTTTGATATCTATTGCTAATTGGAGTAACATATTTCTTGCAAAAGCTGCAATACTGGGTGCATTTTTATTCTTCCAGCTACTTAAAATCACCTGTCTTGCCACTAATATAGCTGTATTAACTGTTTATTCAGGATCTCTTTCTCTTCGAACAAAAAGATAATTTGTTCTGACTTAAGTTTAACTTTGGAAGGTAAAAATGTATGAGCCAGTACTCTACTTTGCACCAAAAGTATTGAATCTTTGGACAAGAATAAAAAGCATGGATCAAGTCAGCTTCAGGGAAGCTTACATCTTGAACACTTCACGATTCCCTGTCCCTTCCATCTAGACATCAACCAAGGGGTTAAATATGCTCTGTTTAATAATTTGATATGAGATTCTCTAAATGAGATTACTCGAGTATATTCAAGAATCGATATGAAACTTTTTTTAAAGTGGTCAAAATTTAAGTTTCTAAAATCCCTACGCCACTTAGTATAGAGATCAAATATTTTTTCTTCAGCTTCTAAGGATATTATACTTTTATATAAGCAAGAGATTGAATGGTTCCCAGCTTGATAGATATTGATAATTGAGTCTAAAAGACCCGATTTGCTTGTATTAAAGTCTGTCAATTTATTAGTGTCAATGAAATGTCGTAGCTGCAAATATGCAAAAAAATGTACTCTTTTCAAATTGTATTCTTTAGCTAGAGAGTCGAAAGTCTTGGCCGTTTTGGTCTGTGGATCTATTAGTTGGGCGACTCAAGTTAAACCGTTTTTGTCCCAGTCATAAAAAGCAAGTGTTTCTATACCACTTATAAATTGTGGGTTTCCCCTTATGGGTAAATATTGTGATATTCTATACTCTAGCTGTAGGGTTTGACATATTTTCTTCCAGGCTTGTGTGATATTATGCACAGTATATCGAAAATTAATTATTTCAGAAGGCTTTGTCAATGGATAGTGCAAGAGAGCTCTAAGAGAGAGGGGAGGAATTGCAGCCTCCTCACTTTGATAATTAGTAATATATTCTATACCTGTTAACCAGTCTAACGCATTCTTTGCTAAGCAAACCCAGTTATATAGTTTCGAATTAGGGAGGGCTACCTCCCGTCTATTCTCAAGTGTGCTAAATTTTTAAGTGCAATCCGGGGCTTACCTTTTCCCCATAAAAATTGTGAACATTGAGTGTTGAAATTTTGTAAATCTTTGACCGGAATAAAAACCGGGATGTTCTGCATAAGAAAAAGAATTTTGTGAAAAAGCATCATTTGGATAAGGGATACTTTTGCCGATAGAGATAAAGGTAATTTGGCCCAGTTTTTTAAAGAGCCTATACATTTCTGCCAAATGGGTAGATAATTCAAACTGTACCATTCAGTTTTTAGAGAGGACTATTCTAAGATATTGAATTTTCCCAGATGCTTGTTTAAAGGGATTTAAAAGCAGACTATTCTTTTTTTTAATAATCCATAAAATTTCTGACTTATTCAACTTTATTGTATATCCTGAAAATTTACTAAATTCATCGATTGAGTCAAGAATAAGGGGTGCAGATGATACTGTTAAGTAAGGTCATTAGGTCAGGGCAGGATGAACTTTCATTACAAAGGGATCTGCAAAAATTAGAAGTATGGGCAGGTAAATGAAAAATGAGATTTAATACGGGAAAATGCAAGGTTCTACATTTTGGAAGTAAAAATAAGCAATGTATTATTTAAATGGGACAAGACTTAGCCAAACAGAGGAGAAAGGGGATTTGGGAGTAGTATTAAATAACAAGCTAAAGATGGGTGCACATTTGCACAATGCAGTACAGCGGCTACAAAGGCTAATAAGATACTAGCATTATTAAAAGAGGCATTGATTCAAGGGAGGAAAGCATAATTATGTCACTATATAAATCCCTGGTAAGACCTCACCTTGAGTATGGAGTGCAGTTCTGAGGACCGATCGCAAAAAAACATATTGCAGAACTAGAAAAAGTTCAGAGAAGGGCCACAAAGAGAATTTAAGCTATGAGGAAAGGCTAACCAAATTGGCGATTGAGAGGTTACATGATTACTTTATATAAATATATTTAAGGCCCATATACAGAGATGGCAGAAGCTCTGTTTATTCCAAGAAAATTGTTTGTGACAAGAGGACAGAATTTAAGGTTGGAGGAAAGGAGATTTAATCTCCTGCAACTGAAACGTTTTTTTCACTGTAAGAGCAATACAATTGTGGGACTCATAATCAAAGGAGGTAGTGAATGCCAATGGATTGACAATGCCCAAGATATATTTAAAAATTTTTGGATACATTTCTGTTTATAAACAAAATTCATAGATATGATTGCTAGTATTAAATGGGTCACCTTTTAGTGGGATTATTTAAGCTTAAAGTAAAAGTAAACTTAGTTTTTCTGCTCTGCACATTTACACAGTCAATCTAAAAACAATAGGACTTTCATTCATCGTTTCGCTCTAACAAATATATAAATACCGTTTTCGCCGCATCTAAACTCATAATTTTTTTGTTAGAAATTCAACCCGTTGTTGATACCGCAATTGACTTCCTGGTCACGTTTTTGTGATCCTCCAATTGACTTTCTGGCCGATTGGCGGCCGTGAAGCTACGTCATACAAGGCTGTAACCGATTGCGCATGCTCCAAATCTAATCTAAACATGATTCTCTCCGTCGCACGTTCACAATTCGCGCATGTGCACAGCTACTAGTCGTTTTGTGCCAAGATAGCATTTGAGACGGCTGCTCCTTTTCTGTCTGATAAATATCGCATGCGCATTTTGATCCGGATCGGCGTTTCGCGCATGCGCAATCATTGCCTGTATCGTGAACGTGCATTTACACTACGTATAGAGCTTGTGTGACCGCTCTATACGTAATGGATAGAAAATACAGGAAGAGGAGAGTGGGAGGAGCGACGGCGATAACGGTAGGGAACTAAAATATAAAAATATAAAGTCGGTTATTAAAAAAAAAAAAAAACATAGCGAAACTGTAATATTACTTATAAATATTACATAGATATATGGCACAGGTGAAAAATTTACTTTCACTTTAACTGGAGCTTTTTGTAAGTATATTAGACCTGTATAGGTTGAACTCGATGGACTTCAGTCTTTTTTCAACCTCATCTACTATGTTACTATGTACTATGTGATACCCTTTTGTATTTTCTGTTTTTATGCAAAACAATTTTGATTGATTGGAATTACACTGAAATCGACCACAGCAACAACAAAAAACAACAGACAGAGCTACTTTATATTATTCACTAAGGCCTAGATTTAGAGTTGGGCGGTAGCCGTCAAAACCAGCGTTAGAGGCTCCTAACGCTGGTTTTTACCGCCCTCTGGTATTTGGAGTCAGTCATTAAAGGGTCTAACGCTCACTTTTCAGCCGCGACTTTTCCATACCGCAGATCCCCTTACGTCAATTGCGTATCCTATCTTTTCAATGGGATCTTTCTAACTCCGGTATTTAGAGTCGTGGCTGAAGTGAGCGTTAGAAATCTAACGACAAAACTCCAGCCGCAGAAAAAAGTCAGTAGTTAAGAGCTTTCTGGGCTAACGCCGGTTTATAAAGCTCTTAACTACTGTGCTCTAAAGTACACTAACACCCATAAACTACCTATGTACCCCTAAACCGAGGTCCCCCCACATTGCCGCCACTCGATTAATTTTTTTTAACCCCTAATCTGCCAACTGCCACCTACGTTATACTTATGTACCCCTAATCTGCTGCCCCTAACACCGCCGACCCCTATATTATATTTAATAACCCCTAACCTGCCCCCCACAACGTCGCCGCCAGCTACCTACAATAATTAACCCCTAATCTGCCACTCCGTTAACTGCCGCTACCTACATTATCCCTATGTACCCCTAATCTGCTGCCCCTAACACCGCCGACCCCTATATTATATTTATAAACCCTAATCTGCCCCCCTCAACGTCGCCTCCACCTGCCTACACTTATTAACCCCTAATCTGCCGAGCGGACTGCACCGCTACTATAATAAAGTTATTAACCCCTAATCCGCCTCACTCCCGCCTCAATAACCCTATAATAAATAGTATTAACCCCTAATCTGCCCTCCCTAACATCGCAGACACCTAACTTCAATTATTAACCCCTAATCTGCCGACCGAATCTCGCCGCTACTGTAATAAATGGATTAACCCCTAAAGCTAAGTCTAACCCTAACCCTAACACCCCCCTAAGTTAAATATAATTTAAATCTAACTAAATAAATTAACTCTTATTAAATAAATTATTCCTATTTAAAGCTAAATACTTACCTGTAAAATAAACCCTAATATAGCTACAATATAAATTATAATTATATTATAGCTATTTTAGGATTTATATTTATTTTACAGGTAACTTTGTATTTATTTTAACCAGGTACAATAGCTATTAAATAGTTAAGAACTATTTAATAGCTAAAATAGTTAAAATAATTACAAAATTACCTGTAAAATAAATCCTAACTTAAGTTACAATTAAACCTAACACTACACTATCAATAAATAAATTAAATAAAATACCTACAATTACCTACAATTAAACCTAACACTACACTATCAATACATTAATTAAATACAATACCTACAAATAACTACAATTAAATAAACTAACTAAAGTACAAAAAATAAAAAAGAACTAAGTTACAAAAAATAATAAAATATATACAAACATTAGAAAAATATTACAACAATTTTAAACTAATTACACCTACTCTAAGCCCCCTAATAAAATTACAAAGCCCCCCATAATAAAAAAATGCCCTACCCTATTCTAAATTTAAAAAGTTCAAAGCTCTTTTACCATACCAGCCCTGAACAGGGCCCTTTGCGGGGCATGCCCCAAGAAATTCAGCTCTTTTGCCTGTAAAAAAACACATACAATACCCCCCCAACATTACAACCCACCACCCACATACCCCTAATATAACCCAAACCCCCTTAAATAAACCTAACACTAAGCCCCTGAAGATCTTCCTACCTTATCTTCACCTCGCCGGGTATCACACCGATCCGTCCTGGCTCCGGAATCTTCATCCAAGCCCAAGCGGGGGCTGGCGATCCATAATCCGGCGGCTGAAGAGGTCCAGAAGAGGCTCCAAAGTCTTCATCCTATCCGGGAAGAAGAGGCGATCCGGACCGGCAACCATCTTGATCCAAGCGGCATCTTCTATCTTCATCCGATGAGGAACGGCTCCATCTTGCAGACCTCCGACGCGGAACATCCTGCTGGCCCGACGGACTACCGACGAATGAAGGCTCCTTTAAGGGACGTCATCCAAGATGGCGTCCCTCGAATTCCGATTGGCTGATAGGATTCTATCAGCCAATCGGAATTAAGGTAGGAATATTCTGATTGGCTGATGGAATCAGCCAATCAGAATCAAGTTCAATCCGATTGGCTGATTCAATCAGCCAATCAGATTGAGCTCGCATTCTATTGGCTGTTCCGATCAGCCAATAGAATGCGAGCTCAATCTGATTGGCTGATCGGATCAGCCAATCGGATTGAACTTGATTCTGATTGGCTGATTCAGTTGGACGTCGTCGGAAGAATATTGATCCGCGCTTGAGGTCTTCACGATGGAGCCGTTCCTCATCGGATGAAGATAGAAGATGCCGCTTGGATCAAGATGGTTGCCGGTCTGGATCGCCTCTTCTTCCCGGATAGGATGAAGACTTTGGAGCCTCTTCTGGACCTCTTCAGCCGCAGGATTATGGATCGCCAGCCCCCGCTTGGGTTGGATGAAGATTTTGGAGCCAGGACCGATCAGTGATACCCGGTGAGGTGAAGATAAGGTAGGAAGATCTTCAGGGGCTTAGTGTTAGGTTTATTTAAGGGGGGTTTGGGTTAGATTAGGGGTATGTGGGTGGTGGGTTGTAATGTTGGGGGGGGGTATTGTATGTGTTTTTTTTACAGGCAAAAGAGCTGAATTCTTTGGAGCATGTCCCGCAAAGGGCCCTTTTCAGGGCTGGTAAGGTAAAAGAGCTTTGAACTTTTTTAATTTAGAATAGGGTAGGGCATTTTTTTATTTTGGGGGTCTTTATTTTGTTGTAATATTTTTCTAATGTTTGTAAATATTTTATTATTTTTTTGTAACTTAGTTCTTTTTTATTTTTTGTACTTTAGTTAGTTTATTTAATTGTAGTTATTTGTAGGTATTGTATTTAATTAATGTATTGATAGTGTAGTGTTAGGTTTAATTGTAGATAATTGTAGGTAGTTTATTTAATTTATTTATTGATAGTGTAGTGTTAGGTTTAATTGTAACTTAGGTTAGGATTTATTTTACAGGTAATTTTGTAATTATTTTAACTATTTTAGCTATTAAATAGTTCTTAACTATTTAATAGCTATTGTACCTGGTTAAAATAAATACAAAGTTACCTGTAAAATAAATATAAATCCTAAAATAGCTATAATATAATTATAATTTATATTGTAGCTATATTAGGGTTTATTTTACAGGTAAGTATTTAGCTTTAAATAGGAATAATTTATTTAATAAGAGTTAATTTATTTTGTTAGATTTAAATTATATTTAATTTAGGGGGGTGTTAGGGTTAAAGTTAGACTTAGCTTTAGGGGTTAATAAATTTATTAGAGTAGCGGTGAGCTCCTGTCGGCAGATTAGGGGTTAATACTTGAAGTTAGGTGTCGGCAATGTTAGGGAGGGCAGATTAGGGGTTAATACTATTTATTATAGGGTTATTGAGGCGGGAGTGAGGCGGATTAGGGGTTAATACATTTATTATAGTAGCGCTCAGGTCCGGTCGACAGATTAGGGGTTAATAAGTGTAGTTAGGTGGAGGCGACGTTGGGGGCGGCAGATTAGGGGTTAATAAATATAATATAGGGGTCGGCGATGTTAGGGCAGCAGATTAGGGGTACATAGGGATAATGTAGGTGGCGGGGGTGTACGGAGCGGCAGATTAGGGGTTAAAAATAATATGCAGGGGTCAGCGATAGTGGGGGCGGCAGATTAGGGGTTAATAAGTGTAAGGTTAGGGGTGTTTAGACTCGGGGTACATGTTAGAGTGTTAGGTGCAGACGTAGGAAGTGTTTCCACATAGAAAACAATGGGGCTGCGTTAGGAGCTGAACGTGGCTTTTTTGCAGGTGTTAGGTTTTTTTTCAGCTCAAACTGCCCCATTGTTTTCTATGGGGGAATCGTGCACAAGCACGTTTTTTAAGCTGGCCGCGTCCGTAAGCACCCCTGGTATCGAGAGTTGAAGTTGCGGTAAATATGCTATACGCTCCTTTTTTGGAGCCTAACGCAGCCATTCTGTGAACTCTAAATACCAGCTGTATTTAAAAGGTGCGGCCAGAAAAAAGCCAGCGTAGCTAACGCACCCCTTTGGCCGCAGAACTCTAAATCTAGGCGTAAGGATTTTTCTACTAAATTCACCATAAAAGGGAGAATAAAGTCACAATTAAACGTACAGGATTTAGATAGAGTGTTTTTTATACAACTTTCCATTTTACTTGTAATATCATTTTGACCTTGTGTTATTGATATCTCTAGTTGAGCTGCATACCTAGGTATCCTTTTAAAAAGCTTTTCAAATAATTTTTGGCTTGGACCAAATTACATAGTGTGTAGATTAGCCTTATTGTTATCCCAGGCATTAATTAGTGTGTATGGTATAGCCTTATGCTTTTCCAGGCATTAATTAGTATGTAGGGTATAATCTTATGTTTATCCCAAGCATTAATTAGTATGTAAAGTATGGTCTTATGCTTATCCCAGGCATTAATTAGTATGTAGGGTATAGTCTTATGCTTATCCCAAGCATTAATTAGTATCTAAAGTATGGTCTTAGGCTTATCCCAGGCATTAATTAGTATGTAGGGTATAGTCTAAAGCTTATCCCAAGCATTAATTAGTATCTAAAGTATGGTCTTATGCTTATCCCAGGCATTAATTAGTATGTAAAGTATGGTCTTATGCTTATCCCAGGCATTAATTAGTATGTAGGGTATAGTCTTATGCTTATCCCAAGCATTAATTAGTATCTAAAGTATGGTCTTATGCTTATCCCAGGCATTAATTAGTATGTAAAGTATGGTCTTATGCCTATCCCATGCATTAATTAGTCTGTAGGGTATAGTCTTATGTTTATCCCAGGCATGAATTAGGATGTAGGGTATAGTCTTATGCGTATACCAGGCATTAATTAGACTGTAGGGTATAGTCTTATGCTTATCCCAGGCATTAATTAGTATGTAGGGTATAGACTTATGTTTATCCCAGGCATTAATTAGTGTGTAGGGTATAGTCTTATGTTTATCCCAGGCATGAATTAGGATGTAGGGTATAGTCTTATGCTTATCCCAGGCATTAATTAGTATGTAGGGTATCTTATGCTTATCCCAGGCATTAATTAGTCTGTAGGGCAGTGCTTTCCAAACTGTGTGACGGGACACACAAGTGTGTCGGCAGCAGTGTGTAGGTGTGTCCCTGCTTCAGCACAAATTTTTTTAAATTTAATTATTTTTTTTTTAAATTGTTTTTTGGTTTCTGACTTTCCACCTGCCTGCTACGCATATCACATGGTTGACACGTGATTGATACCTAGTGGGTCACAGATCATCTTAACCAATTGGCACAGCTCAGTGGGAACTGAAACTATTACCATTGGCGGTACATTGGCTCGTGACTGCACGTGTAGCCAGTGAGTGGGACAGCAGTGTGTTTGCAGCGTGGGCAGTAGTCAGTCAGACTCGCAGAGCTCTGAGGGTGGCAGCTTAAACGCTGAGCTGAAGTCAGAAGTTAGTGGGGTTTTTTTGCAACTATCTCCCAGTAGTGCATTGCTGCTCCTGCTCTTGATACATGGATAGGAAGTGGAAGCTTAAAAAATGCTTGATGATGAAATGTGAGTGTCTTTAGCTAATATTACACCAAATATTCCGAAACTGTTTATCCCATCAACCTCATACATCCCATTAAAATAGTAAGTAGCTATTGGTGTTATTAAACTTTTTTTAATTCTTGCACATACTTACTGTTACTTATAAATACATTTAGTTATTATATCATTTATGTATGTGTCCGTATCTCTTAAAACAAGTTAGTTTAACCTCCTTTTTGCTAGTACAACTGAATTACTGTGTCGCGAAATGATGTACGTCTAAAAAGTGTGTCACCAACATGAAAAGTTTGGAAAGCTCTGCTGTAGGGTATAGTCTTATGTTTATCCCAGGCATGAATTAGGATGTAGGGTATAGTCTTATGCTTATCCCAGGCATTAATTAGTATGTAGGGTATAGACTTATGTTTATCCCAGGCATTAATTAGTCTGTAGGGTATAGTCTTATGTTTATCCCAGGCATACATTATTCTGTAGGGTATATATAGCCTTATCCTTATCCCAGGGATTAATTAGTGTGTAGGGTATAGTCTTATGTTTATCCCAGGCATTAATTAGTATGTAGGATATAGTCTTATGTTTATCCCAGGCATTAATTAGTATGTAGGGTATAGTCTTATGCGTATACCAGGCATTAATTAGTATGTAGGGTATAGTCTTATGCTTATCCCAGGCATTAATTAGTATGTAGGGTATAGTCTTATGTTTATCCCAGGCATTAATTACTCTGTAGGGTATAGTCTTATGTTTATCCCAAGCATTAATTAGTCTATAGGGTATAGTCTTATGTTTATCCCAGGCATTAATTAGTATGTAGGATATAGTCTTATGTTTATCCCAGGTATTAATTAGTATGTAGGGTATAGTCTTATGCTTATCCCAGGCATGAATTAGTCTGTAGGGTATAGTCTTATGTTTATCCCAGGGATTAATTAGTCTGTAGGGTATAGTCTTATGTTTATCCCAGGCATGAATTAGGATGTAGGGTATAGTCTTATGTTTATCCCAGGCATTAATTAGTATGTAGGGTATAGACTTATGCTTATCCCAGGCATTAATTAGTATGTAGGGTATAGTCCTATGTTTATCCCAGGCATTAATTAGTCTGTAGGGTATAGTCTTATGTTGATCCCAGGCATGAATTAGTATGTAGGGTATAGTCTTATGCTTATCCCAGGCATTAATTAGTCTGTAGGGTATAGTCTTATGTTTATCCCAGGCATTCATTATTCTGTAGGGTATATATAGCCTTATCCTTATCCCAGGGATTAATTAGTGTGTAGGGTATAGTCTTATGCGTATCCCAGGCATTAATTACTGTGTAGGGTATAGCCTTATGCTTATACCAGGCATTAATAAGTGTGTAGGGTATAGTCTTATGTGTATCCCAGGCATTAATTAGTCTGTAGGGTATAGTCTTATGTTTATCCCAGGCATTAATTAGTATGTAGGGTATAGACTTATGTTTATCCCAGACATTTATTAGTATGTAGGGTATAGTCTTATGTTTATCCCAGGCATTAATTAGTATGTAGAGTATAGGCTTAGGCTTATCCCAGGCATTAATTAATATGTAGGGTATAGTCTTATGCTTATCCCAGGCATTAATTAGTCTGTAGGGTATAGTCTTATGCTTATCCCAGACATTAATTAGTGTGTAGGACATAGTCTTATGTTTATCCCAGGCATTAATTAGTATGTAGGGTATAGTCTTATGTTTATCCCAGACATTAATTAGTCTGTAGGGTATAGTCTTATGTTTATCCCAGACATTATTTAGTATTTAGGGTATAGACTTATGTTTATCGCAGGCATTAATTAGTATGTAGGGTATAGACTTATGCTTATCCCAGGCATTAATTAGTATGTAGGGTATAGTCTTATGTTTATTGCAGGCATTAATTAGTATGTAGGGTATAGGCTTATGTTTATCCCAGGCATTAATTAGTATGTAGGGTATAGTCTTATGTTTATCCCAGGCATTCATTAGTCTGTAGGGCATAGTCTTAAGTTTATCCCAGGCATTAATTAGTCTGTAGGGTATAGTCTTATGCTTATCCCAGGCATTAATTTGTATGTAGGGTATAGTCTTATGTTTATCCCAGACATTAATTAGTCTGTAGGGTATAGTCTTATGCTTATCCCAGACATTAATTAGTATGTAGGGTATAGTCTTATGCTTATCCCAGACATTAATTAGTATGTAGGGTATAGTCTTATGCTTATCCCAGACATTAATTAGTATGTAGGGTATAGTCTTATGCTTATCCCAGACATTAATTAGTATGTAGGGTATAGTCTTATGCTTATCCCAGACATTAATTAGTATGTAGGGTATAGTCTTATGCTTATCACAGACATTAATTAGTCTGTAGGGTATAGTCTTATGCTTATCCCAGACATTAATTAGTATGTAGGGTATAGTCTTATGCTTATCCCAGACATGAATTAGACTGTAGGGTATAGTCTTATGCTTATCCCAGGCATTAATTAGTGTGTAGGATAGTCTTATGCTTATCCCAGGCATTAATTAGTGTGTAGGGTATAGGCTTTTCCTTATCCAAGGCATTAATTAGTGTGTAGGGTATAGCCTTATGCTTATTCCAGGCATTAATTAGGGTGTAGGGTATAGCCTTATGCTTATTACAGGCATTAATTAGTGTGTAGGGTATAGCCTTATGCTTATTCCAGGCATTAATTAGTATGTAGGGTATAGTCTTATATTTATCCCAGGCATTAATTAGTATGTAGGGTATAGCCTTATGTTTATCCCAGGCATTAATTAGTATGTAGGGTATAGTCTTATGTTTATCCCAGGCATTAATTAGTATGTAGGGTATAGCCTTATGTTTATCCCAGGCATTAATTAGTATGTAGGTTATAGCCTTATGCTTATTCCAGGCATTAATTAGTATGTAGGGTATAGTCTTATGTTTATCCCAGGCATTAATTAGTATGTAGGGTATAGCCTTATGTTTATCCCAGGCATTAATTAGTATGTAGGGTATAGTCTTATGTTTATCCCAGGCATTAATTAGTATGTAGGGTATAGTCTTATGTTTATCCCAGGCATGAATTAGTATGTAGGGTATAGTCTTATGTTTATCCCAGGCATTAGTTAGTATGTAGGGTATAGTCTTATGTTTATCCCAGGCATGAATTAGTATGTAGGGTATAGTCTTATGCTTATCCCAGGCATGAATTAGTATGTAGGGTATAGCCTTATGCTTATCCCAGGCATTAATTAGTCTGTAGGCTATAGTCTTATGTTTATCCCAGACATGAATTGGACTGTAGGGTATAGTCTTATGTTTATCCCAGGCATTAATTAGTGTGTAGGGTATAGCCTTATGCTTATTCCAGGCATTAATTAGTGTGTAGGGTATAGTCTTATGTTTATCCCAGGCATTAATTAGTCTGTAGGGTATAGCCTTATGCTTATTCCAGGCATTAATTAGTATGTAGGGTATAGTCTTATGGTTATTCTAGGTATTCATGTCCCCCACAGTGTTTACCACCTATAATGGAAGTTTATTCTATGAATCAATCACCTTTTCAGTAAAATGTCCTTCAGCAAATTACTCCTAAACCTACTACCCTTAATCATGACCTCTTATTCTGGTGTTGCTCTTTACGTGCAAAAATAAGTACAGCCTCAGCTTTATGAAGCCCCTTAATATACATAAACGGTATCACCTCTCTCCCTTCTCTACTCTAAGCTTTACATATTTAGGTCACTGAGTCCTTTTACTTTTTCACACCGTGTACCAGTTTAGTAGTTGTCTTTCATGCCTGTTTTCAGTAGACATTAAATGAATACAGAATATGGCAGCTGGTCGTGGTATTCGGCTCTTTTGTGCAATAGTGCACACACAAAGATTTAGGTTTGCACACACCTTTGTGCGTTGCGCTGTTAAATGAAAAAATCAGCTCTGAATATCGTGACCTGCGGCTATATTCAGCATTCGTTTATACACAAGAATGTCTAATGCACATGAAAAATACTCCTAGAGGGCTGAACGTGGTTCTTGGCCGTGGTTTTGACTGCCCTGGTGTATGCAGCATTGTAAATTGTTTCCAAATTCAGAGCAATTCCAATCCATCAGGAAATCAGCTTTTGTAGTTTTGTTTGTTGTTTACTGATAACTTCTACTTACTGCCTAGATTATTCCAATCCATTAAAAAAAAACTATTTTCAGGACCGTTTTCACATGATGTTTCTTGATATCTGTTAAAGTGATGGTAAATTTTAGAATTCCACATTGTGTCAATGATAATTTTATTATTTAGCAAAGTTTGTATATTTTATAATGAAACACTTTTAATCTTACTGTGTATCGACTGTTCCTCTGCCCCCTTCATTTGCTCTATCGGCTTGGTTGTGACATAGAGAGCAGTCCCACCCGCGCTCCCGACAGAGATATTGTAATTCGCATGCGCAAACCATCTCAAGCCGCTCCAATGTAAACAATGAATGACGAGCAGGAAAGCGTAGAGGAACAAATATCATAAAAGTGCGTACAAAGGAGCTCGTTGTTACTGTTATAAAATGATTGTATATTTATAGAGCAAAGAATAGATGACAAAATTTTACTTTCACTTCATTTTTTAATGCTGGAGTTTCTATTTGTACATCTGCTTTATGATTGTAAGAGACACTCAAACAATATTTCATTCAATATGCACTATCGATGTACTTAGCAAACTTACTCTGTATACTTTACCCGCGGACAAAACGACGCAGCTATTGCGTGAAACCGTAACTTGTAAACAGTGATTCTGAAAATGTGCTCGGAATCACTGTTTAAAGTTACAGACCAGGAAGGAACACAAAAGGCAGTCAGTAACAATGATGTAAATCAAATTGTCCTTACGTGGTTTAATTACTTGTAGTAAAAAAATGTTTTCATTTTAACTCTGAAAATTGTGTTTTGTTTTTCCACTGTCCCCAGAGAGGGTGAAATTGACCCTGTAGGACCCATTAATGACCCTGTAACAAGCTACTCAGTGAATACCAATGTGTTCTATATAAATAACACATTTGTTACAGTGTAGCTGCAATATTAGAAGTGAAACACATTACGTACAGTGTGAACTTATATCGGCTTTACAAAAACAGTATTAAAAAAGTTGTCAATTCCAAAAAAACACGTTAGATAGCGCAAAGTAAAAACATGTTTATTTAAATAACAAACAGACTTTACCTACATATTATAGTATTGAACAGTAAACGTAGGGTTGTCAGCTGTCCTACACAAAAATACCGGATAATCTGTTGGTGACTGCTCAGAATGGAAGTTGGGGGTCACACAAAGTCCATCCAAAAGCCTACAATCCCACATGTATGTTTTTCACAACCGACCAGTCATTGTACCCCTCGGCCGCCGGTAACATTCAAATCAATAATTTTACCTTTTTGAATGCTAGTAAAGCAGGTAAAGGGTAGTGATTCTATCCCCTTGCCTGACCCTCACTTTTTCTACTGCATAGGAGGCCCTTTACATTATTTTAAAAATATTTTTATTGAAACTAGCAATATACAAATAAATGCAAATATGTAGAACAAATGTCTGGTTACATTTTGATCATTTAACCATTATGTAAAACAAATTGTTTGCAATACTCAGGGAAAAAAACAAAAAATAGAAATAACCAACACCGGAACTGTGTCCATATCTGAGTTCAACACCTGTGGATGTTCTATTATGTCCATAAGACGTATAACTCTTCAAGTCCAAGAGCGAGTAATCAAATTCAACATCTTATACCCAGAAAGCAGATATGAGTTTATATATATACCTGAATAGTCTAACAAACCAGGGATCGTGACATTAAGTCTAGACAGATAAATGTAGCAATATGTGTTTATGAATAAATAGAACATATTCTGCTATGTGCAGAACATTGGAAAGGGAAATATTCATATGTTCATGTTGGGTTAGCGCACTTGACAATATGCGATTGTGTTTGCGCGTGAGTAGGGTGTTAGGTATCTTTGCCACTTTTTTTGCTCCGTTGACTTCTATGGGCGAATAGATTATCGCTCAATATTCTAAGTTTGGCTTTTTGCGCTCGTCAGGTTAGAGCATGAGCAAAATCTGTTTACTTTCAACTCATAATACAAATGCTACCCGGTGAACACAAAAACTTACTTCTAGCGCAGTTAATGCTTGAGTGGGAGCGTTAAATAATGCTCCACTTGTAATCTGGCCCTAAGCTGGAGACGGTGATTCAAGCAGTGTGGATCTCAGCAGCTTGTGTAATTGTTAGTTCCTGACAAACAACATTTGCTCGTTAAATACATTAACTTGGTGATGATCAGGGGGTTAATGTGTTTGTGCGGCTGACAGTCTCATTTCCTGTCATACACCTGAAGGAACTGATGATAACGAAGCAGGAAGGGAACTCTGTCCTTAGAACACGAGCAACGTGTTTAATTCACTAGTAATTACCAGAGTCTAACCCAATCAATAGCGAGGAACACATGGCTGTAAAAGTAGGAAAAATACCCTCGCCTTCCCAGAAATGTGAAACCAATGAGACATTTCCTAATTGGTGCTAAGAATTAAAGGGACATTAAACTGATAGCAATTAAAGTGCTGCGTTGCATTACAACATGATTTAGGGGATTTGCAAATCAAGAACAGTTCAGAAATAAACCAATTGAAAAGCCTGGTTGAACCCAAGTTCATGTTCTCCTTTATTGTTGCTAGTTAGGAACAGGTATAAATGAGTGTGTATTCTGAACTAATCCCTCACTTTGTAGAATGTTGCAGGCTCAGGTAAATGTTGCCATACTTAAGTATAATGTCGGCACTTCAGAGAGAGAGTAGAACAAGCACAGTGTCAGGGATAGTTTTTTTTTTCCACTTAAAGGGACATTAAAATATTTTTTGTATTTATGCTTCAGATATTATTCACTGCATTGCAAAAGATCTGCATCCAAAATAAATGGTTTAAAAGCATTTATTTGTAATCTTGTTAGAAAAATATGTATTGTTTTGCATGCTTAGGACACACCCCCTGAAACGTTTCTTGTATGAAATACTGTGAAATAGTATCACTGTCTATTGTAAAATTATACTAAACAATAAGTATACAATATTGGCATAGTGGAGCACTTTAGATAATTAGGCGCCAATACTTTCTCCTAATACATCTCGTCAGTACCGTGAGGCAGGGTCGGCTCCAGAATGAATGAGATGGGGGGGGGCATTTTTTTTTCACGAGGGGGCACACATTTACAAAGCATGTATGAGAGTCAAAATAAGAGCAGATCTACATATTCTGCAGGAAAGTGTAGCTTCTGGCTGGCTTATCCCTCACTAATAACATTTGGAGAATCACTAAGTAAAAGAATGAAGTCTAAATCCTATGCAGTGCACTAAAACAGAGCCATTAAACTTGAGACCCCCAGTGCAATAATAGCTCCTTAAAAACAATTCACCCCTTAATCACCATGATCCAAAACCCTTAAACTAATTCTCAAATCTCAATCATGTCCCCTAAACAGCCATGCACCCAAAGCCCCCCATGCAATTAACCCCTTTGTTTGCAATAGTAGTGAGGATAATAGGTTCTCAGGTACTGGTAATTTTGTAGATTAGATTTAGCTATACCTGTTTCACAATAACTAACGGATATCATGCTACTTAATACAACCTATGTACTGTAAACCTATAAGCCATTTATAGACTTATATTTGTATGATACAATCATATTCTTATCATGGTCTATTGTTTAAGAAAATGAGTAAGTCACGATAGTTAGGTAAAATTAATAGGGTTAAGACAAGTCCAAAAAGTCTCTAACTTCCAATTCCAAATAAGAGGTTAAGACACGGAGCTCCTTGCAGATGCGTGATGTGACCTCCCAGTTTGGCAGCTAACTCCGCCTCCAGCATGCAGCATTACATAACAATTCATTATTTTATTTATTATATTTAAAGCGTATGATCATATCAATATTTTTTGAGGGGGCACAGCATTCCATTTGGGTGGGCATTGCCCCCAATGCCCCCCTTGGATCGACCCTGCTGTGAGGTCCCATTAAGACTTTTAAAAGGGTAATTTTTTTCTTGAGAGTTGCTTATGTCTCTATGCTAAGTTCTGGATATGAAACAGAGACACCTACATTGCAAAATAAAGCTAAAAAAAGCCTCCAATGATTTAGTGAGATTTCTCTCCATGCCGGTGAGTATTTAATCATTAGACCCTGATGTTGTGTAAGCATCATTATAATAGCGTTATGTTAGAAAGGGATCTGCATCGCTATCAAGATTGCCGGTTAAATTTTATAAAGGGATCTGTTGGTGCTCTACAAATAACTGATACAATTAATAATAATAATAATAATAATATTAAAAGGGATGAAATAACTGTTAAAAGGCAGTCTCGCTAAGAGGCCTTTTACTACACTTCACTGTGGAAGGCAAAGGTCTTCTGTGCCGGTGGAATGATAAAAGCAGCCTGGCCATATGCAGTGAATGTATAATGTAAATGATCCCTTTACACAGTATAGAATAGCAATACAATTTACATGTGTAACGAAATTGAACTCCTTTTGTTGCAATACTATAATGAAACTATTACATGAATAATAACCCTATAGGTGCATTGTGGGTATATTGTACATGTGTATATAATGTGTTCTGTATATTGTATATGTATTACAGTGTTATCCACAGAGAATTGTGTCAGCCCAGTGGCATTATGAAGTAGTCAGGTAGCGCAGTATAATAGTTTGTAATATTATAACATTTCCTGCTGTCCAAAGTTCAAATTATATGCATAATTTAACATACATGTATGTAATGATAATTTTGTGCAATAAACATTGAAAATGTCTAATATTAGCTACATTTAGCTTAATCTTGGCTTAAATTTTAGCCGGGTGGTCAGTGAAATCTGCAAGTTGGTACATCCATTATTTAGTTTGTAAGACAGCCTTATGTTTGTCCCAGGCATTAATTAGTATGTTAGATAGCCTTATACTTATCCCAGGCATTAATTAGTATGTAGGATAGCCTTATGTTTGTCCCAGGCATTAATTAGTATGTTAGATAGCCTTATACTTATCCCAGGCATTAATTAGTATCTAGGATAGCCTTATGTTTATCCCAGGCATTAATTAGTGTGTTGGATAGCCTTATGTTTATCCCAGGCATTAATTAGTATGTAGGATAGCCTTATGCTTATCTCAGTCATTAATTAGTATGTAGCATAGACTTATGTTTATCACAGGCATTAATTAGTATGTAGGATAGCCTTATGTTTATCCCAGGCATTAATTAGTATGTAGGATAGTCTTATGTTTATCCCAGGCATTAATTAGTGTGTTGGATAGCTTTATGCTTATCCCAGGCATTAATTAGTCTGTAGGATAGCCTTATGCTTATCACAGGCATTAATTAGTGTGTTGGATAGCTTTATGCTTATCCCAGGCATTAATTAGTCTTTAGGATAGCCTTATGCCTATCCCAGGCATTAATTAGTATGTAGGATAGCCTTATGCTTATACCAGGCATTAATTAGTCTGTAGGATAGTCTTATGTTTATCCCAGGCATTAATTAGTGTGTTGGATAGCCTTATGTTTATCCCAAGCAGTAATTAATATGAAGGGTAGCCTTATGTTTATCCCAGGCATTAATTAGTATGTAGGATAGCCTTATGTTTATCCCAGGCATTAATTAGTATGTAGGATAGCCTTATGCTTATCACAGGCATTAATTAGTGTGTTGGATAGCCTTATGTTGATCCCAGGCATTAATTAGTGTGTTGGATAGCCTTATGCTTATCCCAGGCATTAATTAGTATGTAGGATAGACTTATGTTTATCACAGACATTAATTAGTATGTAGGATAGACTTATGCTTATCCCAGGCATTAATAAGTATCCAGGATAGCCTTATGCTTATCACATACATTAATTAGTATGTAGGATAGCCTTATGTTTATCCCAGGCATTAATTAGTGTGTTGGATAGCCTTATGTTTATCCCAAGCAGTAATTAATATGAAGGGTAGCCTTATGTTTATCCCAAGCAGTAATTAATATGAAGGGTAGCCTTATGTTTATCCCAGGCATTAATTAGTATGTAGGATAGCCTTATGCTTATCTCAGTCATTAATTAGTATGTAGCATAGACTTATGTTTATCACAGGCATTAATTAGTATGTAGGATAGCCTTATGCTTATCACAGGCATTACTTAGTATGTAGGATAGCCTTATGTTTATCCCAGGCATTAATTAGTGTGTTGGATAGCTTTATGCTTATCCCAGGCATTAATTAGTCTGTAGGATAGCCTTATGCTTATCACAGGCATTAATTAGTGTGTTGGATAGCTTTATGCTTATCCCAGGCATTAATTAGTCTTTAGGATAGCCTTATGCCTATCCCAAGCATTAATTAGTATGTAGGATAGCTTTATGCTTATAGCAGGTATTAATTAGTCTGTAGGATAGTCTTATGTTTATCCCAGGCATTAATTAGTGTGTTGGATAGCCTTATGTTTATCCCAAGCAGTAATTAATATGAAGGGTAGCCTTATGTTTATCCCAGGCATTAATTAGTATGTAGGATAGCCTTATGTTTATCCCAGGCATTAATTAGTATGTAGGATAGTCTTATGTTTATCCCAGGCATTAATTAGTGTGTTGGATAGCCTTATGTTTATCCCAGGCATTAATTAGTGTGTAGGATAGCCTTATGCTTATCCCAGGCATTAATTAGTATGTAGGATAGACTTATGTTTATCACAGACATTAATTAGTATGTAGGATAGACTTATGCTTATCCCAGGCATTAATAAGTATCCAGGATAGCCTTATGCTTATCACATACATTAATTAGTATGTAGGATAGCCTTATGTTTATCCCAGGCATTAATTAGTGTGTTGGATAGCCTTATGTTTATCCCAAGCAGTAATTAATATGAAGGGTAGCCTTATGTTTATCCCAAGCAGTAATTAATATGAAGGGTAGCCTTATGTTTATCCCAGGCATTAATTAGTATGTAGGATAGCCTTATGTTTATCCCAGGCATTAATTAGTATGTAGGGTAGCCTTATGTTTATCCCAGGCATTAATTAGTATGTAGGGTAGCCTTATGTTTATCCCAGCCATGCACCCAAAGCCCCCCATGCAATTAACCCCTTTGTTTGCAATAGTAGTGAGGATAATAGGTTCTCAGGTACTGGTAATTTTGTAGATTAGATTTAGCTATACCTGTTTCACAATAACTAACGGATATCATGCTACTTAATACAACCTATGTACTGTAAACCTATAAGCCATTTATAGACTTATATTTGTATGATACAATCATATTCTTATCATGGTCTATTGTTTAAGAAAATAAGTAAGTCACGATAGTTAGGTAAAATTAATAGGGTTAAGACAAGTCCAAAAAGTCTCTAACTTCCAATTCCAAATAAGAGGTTAAGACACGGAGCTCCTTGCAGATGCGTGATGTGACCTCCCAGTTTGGCAGCTAACTCCGCCTCCAGCATGCAGCATTACATAACAATTCATTATTTTATTTATTATATTTAAAGCGTATGATCATATCAATATTTTTTGAGGGGGCACAGCATTCCATTTGGGTGGGCATTGCCCCCAATGCCCCCCTTGGATCGACCCTGCTGTGAGGTCCCATTAAGACTTTTAAAAGGGTAATTTTTTTCTTGAGAGTTGCTTATGTCTCTATGCTAAGTTCTGGATATGAAACAGAGACACCTACATTGCAAAATAAAGCTAAAAAAAGCCTCCAATGATTTAGTGAGATTTCTCTCCATGCCGGTGAGTATTTAATCATTAGACCCTGATGTTGTGTAAGCATCATTATAATAGCGTTATGTTAGAAAGGGATCTGCATCGCTATCAAGATTGCCGGTTAAATTTTATAAAGGGATCTGTTGGTGCTCTACAAATAACTGATACAATTAATAATAATAATAATAATAATAATAATATTAAAAGGGATGAAATAACTGTTAAAAGGCAGTCTCGTTAAGAGGCCTTTTACTACACTTCACTGTGGAAGGCAAAGGTCTTCTGTGCCGGTGGAATGATAAAAGCAGCCTGGCCATATGCAGTGAATGTATAATGTAAATGATCCCTTTACACAGTATAGAATAGCAATACAATTTACATGTGTAACGAAATTGAACTCCTTTTGTTGCAATACTATAATGAAACTATTACATGAATAATAACCCTATAGGTGCATTGTGGGTATATTGTACATGTGTATATAATGTGTTCTGTATATTGTATATGTATTACAGTGTTATCCACAGAGAATTGTGTCAGCCCAGTGGCATTATGAAGTAGTCAGGTAGCGCAGTATAATAGTTTGTAATATTATAACATTTCCTGCTGTCCAAAGTTCAAATTATATGCATAATTTAACATACATGTATGTAATGATAATTTTGTGCAATAAACATTGAAAATGTCTAATATTAGCTACATTTAGCTTAATCTTGGCTTAAATTTTAGCCGGGTGGTCAGTGAAATCTGCAAGTTGGTACATCCATTATTTAGTTTGTAAGACAGCCTTATGTTTGTCCCAGGCATTAATTAGTATGTTAGATAGCCTTATACTTATCCCAGGCATTAATTAGTATGTAGGATAGCCTTATGTTTGTCCCAGGCATTAATTAGTATGTTAGATAGCCTTATACTTATCCCAGGCATTAATTAGTATCTAGGATAGCCTTATGTTTATCCCAGGCATTAATTAGTGTGTTGGATAGCCTTATGTTTATCCCAGGCATTAATTAGTATGTAGGATAGCCTTATGCTTATCTCAGTCATTAATTAGTATGTAGCATAGACTTATGTTTATCACAGGCATTAATTAGTATGTAGGATAGCCTTATGCTTATCACAGGCATTACTTAGTATGTAGGATAGCCTTATGTTTATCCCAGGCATTAATTAGTGTGTTGGATAGCTTTATGCTTATCCCAGGCATTAATTAGTCTGTAGGATAGCCTTATGCTTATCACAGGCATTAATTAGTGTGTTGGATAGCTTTATGCTTATCCCAGGCATTAATTAGTCTTTAGGATAGCCTTATGCCTATCCCAAGCATTAATTAGTATGTAGGATAGCTTTATGCTTATAGCAGGTATTAATTAGTCTGTAGGATAGTCTTATGTTTATCCCAGGCATTAATTAGTGTGTTGGATAGCCTTATGTTTATCCCAAGCAGTAATTAATATGAAGGGTAGCCTTATGTTTATCCCAGGCATTAATTAGTATGTAGGATAGCCTTATGTTTATCCCAGGCATTAATTAGTATGTAGGATAGTCTTATGTTTATCCCAGGCATTAATTAGTGTGTTGGATAGCCTTATGTTGATCCCAGGCATTAATTAGTGTGTTGGATAGCCTTATGCTTATCCCAGGCATTAATTAGTATGTAGGATAGACTTATGTTTATCACAGACATTAATTAGTATGTAGGATAAACTTATGCTTATCCCAGGCATTAATAAGTATCCAGGATAGCCTTATGCTTATCACATACATTAATTAGTATGTAGGATAGCCTTATGTTTATCCCAGGCATTAATTAGTGTGTTGGATAGCCTTATGCTTATCCCAGGCATTAATTAGTATGTAGGATAGACTTATGTTTATCACAGACATTAATTAGTATGTAGGATAAACTTATGCTTATCCCAGGCATTAATAAGTATCCAGGATAGCCTTATGCTTATCACATACATTAATTAGTATGTAGGATAGCCTTATGTTTATCCCAGGCATTAATTAGTGTGTTGGATAGCCTTATGTTTATCCCAAGCAGTAATTAATATGAAGGGTAGCCTTATGTTTATCCCAAGCAGTAATTAATATGAAGGGTAGCCTTATGTTTATCCCAGGCATTAATTAGTATGTAGGATAGCCTTATGCTTATCTCAGTCATTAATTAGTATGTAGCATAGACTTATGTTTATCACAGGCATTAATTAGTATGTAGGATAGCCTTATGCTTATCACAGGCATTACTTAGTATGTAGGATAGCCTTATGTTTATCCCAGGCATTAATTAGTGTGTTGGATAGCTTTATGCTTATCCCAGGCATTAATTAGTCTGTAGGATAGCCTTATGCTTATCACAGGCATTAATTAGTGTGTTGGATAGCTTTATGCTTATCCCAGGCATTAATTAGTCTTTAGGATAGCCTTATGCCTATCCCAAGCATTAATTAGTATGTAGGATAGCTTTATGCTTATAGCAGGTATTAATTAGTCTGTAGGATAGTCTTATGTTTATCCCAGGCATTAATTAGTGTGTTGGATAGCCTTATGTTTATCCCAAGCAGTAATTAATATGAAGGGTAGCCTTATGTTTATCCCAGGCATTAATTAGTATGTAGGATAGCCTTATGTTTATCCCAGGCATTAATTAGTATGTAGGATAGTCTTATGTTTATCCCAGGCATTAATTAGTGTGTTGGATAGCCTTATGTTGATCCCAGGCATTAATTAGTGTGTTGGATAGCCTTATGCTTATCCCAGGCATTAATTAGTATGTAGGATAGACTTATGTTTATCACAGACATTAATTAGTATGTAGGATAGACTTATGCTTATCCCAGGCATTAATAAGTATCCAGGATAGCCTTATGCTTATCACATACATTAATTAGTATGTAGGATAGCCTTATGTTTATCCCAGGCATTAATTAGTGTGTTGGATAGCCTTATGTTTATCCCAAGCAGTAATTAATATGAAGGGTAGCCTTATGTTTATCCCAAGCAGTAATTAATATGAAGGGTAGCCTTATGTTTATCCCAGGCATTAATTAGTATGTAGGATAGCCTTATGTTTATCCCAGGCATTAATTAGTATGTAGGGTAGCCTTATGTTTATCCCAGGCATTAATTAGTATGTAGGGTAGCCTTATGTTTATCCCAGCCATGCACCCAAAGCCCCCCATGCAATTAACCCCTTTGTTTGCAATAGTAGTGAGGATAATAGGTTCTCAGGTACTGGTAATTTTGTAGATTAGATTTAGCTATACCTGTTTCACAATAACTAACGGATATCATGCTACTTAATACAACCTATGTACTGTAAACCTATAAGCCATTTATAGACTTATATTTGTATGATACAATCATATTCTTATCATGGTCTATTGTTTAAGAAAATAAGTAAGTCACGATAGTTAGGTAAAATTAATAGGGTTAAGACAAGTCCAAAAAGTCTCTAACTTCCAATTCCAAATAAGAGGTTAAGACACGGAGCTCCTTGCAGATGCGTGATGTGACCTCCCAGTTTGGCAGCTAACTCCGCCTCCAGCATGCAGCATTACATAACAATTCATTATTTTATTTATTATATTTAAAGCGTATGATCATATCAATATTTTTTGAGGGGGCACAGCATTCCATTTGGGTGGGCATTGCCCCCAATGCCCCCCTTGGATCGACCCTGCTGTGAGGTCCCATTAAGACTTTTAAAAGGGTAATTTTTTTCTTGAGAGTTGCTTATGTCTCTATGCTAAGTTCTGGATATGAAACAGAGACACCTACATTGCAAAATAAAGCTAAAAAAAGCCTCCAATGATTTAGTGAGATTTCTCTCCATGCCGGTGAGTATTTAATCATTAGACCCTGATGTTGTGTAAGCATCATTATAATAGCGTTATGTTAGAAAGGGATCTGCATCGCTATCAAGATTGCCGGTTAAATTTTATAAAGGGATCTGTTGGTGCTCTACAAATAACTGATACAATTAATAATAATAATAATAATAATAATAATATTAAAAGGGATGAAATAACTGTTAAAAGGCAGTCTCGTTAAGAGGCCTTTTACTACACTTCACTGTGGAAGGCAAAGGTCTTCTGTGCCGGTGGAATGATAAAAGCAGCCTGGCCATATGCAGTGAATGTATAATGTAAATGATCCCTTTACACAGTATAGAATAGCAATACAATTTACATGTGTAACGAAATTGAACTCCTTTTGTTGCAATACTATAATGAAACTATTACATGAATAATAACCCTATAGGTGCATTGTGGGTATATTGTACATGTGTATATAATGTGTTCTGTATATTGTATATGTATTACAGTGTTATCCACAGAGAATTGTGTCAGCCCAGTGGCATTATGAAGTAGTCAGGTAGCGCAGTATAATAGTTTGTAATATTATAACATTTCCTGCTGTCCAAAGTTCAAATTATATGCATAATTTAACATACATGTATGTAATGATAATTTTGTGCAATAAACATTGAAAATGTCTAATATTAGCTACATTTAGCTTAATCTTGGCTTAAATTTTAGCCGGGTGGTCAGTGAAATCTGCAAGTTGGTACATCCATTATTTAGTTTGTAAGACAGCCTTATGTTTGTCCCAGGCATTAATTAGTATGTTAGATAGCCTTATACTTATCCCAGGCATTAATTAGTATGTAGGATAGCCTTATGTTTGTCCCAGGCATTAATTAGTATGTTAGATAGCCTTATACTTATCCCAGGCATTAATTAGTATCTAGGATAGCCTTATGTTTATCCCAGGCATTAATTAGTGTGTTGGATAGCCTTATGTTTATCCCAGGCATTAATTAGTATGTAGGATAGCCTTATGCTTATCTCAGTCATTAATTAGTATGTAGCATAGACTTATGTTTATCACAGGCATTAATTAGTATGTAGGATAGCCTTATGCTTATCACAGGCATTACTTAGTATGTAGGATAGCCTTATGTTTATCCCAGGCATTAATTAGTGTGTTGGATAGCTTTATGCTTATCCCAGGCATTAATTAGTCTGTAGGATAGCCTTATGCTTATCACAGGCATTAATTAGTGTGTTGGATAGCTTTATGCTTATCCCAGGCATTAATTAGTCTTTAGGATAGCCTTATGCCTATCCCAAGCATTAATTAGTATGTAGGATAGCTTTATGCTTATAGCAGGTATTAATTAGTCTGTAGGATAGTCTTATGTTTATCCCAGGCATTAATTAGTGTGTTGGATAGCCTTATGTTTATCCCAAGCAGTAATTAATATGAAGGGTAGCCTTATGTTTATCCCAGGCATTAATTAGTATGTAGGATAGCCTTATGTTTATCCCAGGCATTAATTAGTATGTAGGATAGTCTTATGTTTATCCCAGGCATTAATTAGTGTGTTGGATAGCCTTATGTTGATCCCAGGCATTAATTAGTGTGTTGGATAGCCTTATGCTTATCCCAGGCATTAATTAGTATGTAGGATAGACTTATGTTTATCACAGACATTAATTAGTATGTAGGATAAACTTATGCTTATCCCAGGCATTAATAAGTATCCAGGATAGCCTTATGCTTATCACATACATTAATTAGTATGTAGGATAGCCTTATGTTTATCCCAGGCATTAATTAGTGTGTTGGATAGCCTTATGCTTATCCCAGGCATTAATTAGTATGTAGGATAGACTTATGTTTATCACAGACATTAATTAGTATGTAGGATAAACTTATGCTTATCCCAGGCATTAATAAGTATCCAGGATAGCCTTATGCTTATCACATACATTAATTAGTATGTAGGATAGCCTTATGTTTATCCCAGGCATTAATTAGTGTGTTGGATAGCCTTATGTTTATCCCAAGCAGTAATTAATATGAAGGGTAGCCTTATGTTTATCCCAAGCAGTAATTAATATGAAGGGTAGCCTTATGTTTATCCCAGGCATTAATTAGTATGTAGGATAGCCTTATGCTTATCTCAGTCATTAATTAGTATGTAGCATAGACTTATGTTTATCACAGGCATTAATTAGTATGTAGGATAGCCTTATGCTTATCACAGGCATTACTTAGTATGTAGGATAGCCTTATGTTTATCCCAGGCATTAATTAGTGTGTTGGATAGCTTTATGCTTATCCCAGGCATTAATTAGTCTGTAGGATAGCCTTATGCTTATCACAGGCATTAATTAGTGTGTTGGATAGCTTTATGCTTATCCCAGGCATTAATTAGTCTTTAGGATAGCCTTATGCCTATCCCAAGCATTAATTAGTATGTAGGATAGCTTTATGCTTATAGCAGGTATTAATTAGTCTGTAGGATAGTCTTATGTTTATCCCAGGCATTAATTAGTGTGTTGGATAGCCTTATGTTTATCCCAAGCAGTAATTAATATGAAGGGTAGCCTTATGTTTATCCCAGGCATTAATTAGTATGTAGGATAGCCTTATGTTTATCCCAGGCATTAATTAGTATGTAGGATAGTCTTATGTTTATCCCAGGCATTAATTAGTGTGTTGGATAGCCTTATGTTGATCCCAGGCATTAATTAGTGTGTTGGATAGCCTTATGCTTATCCCAGGCATTAATTAGTATGTAGGATAGACTTATGTTTATCACAGACATTAATTAGTATGTAGGATAGACTTATGCTTATCCCAGGCATTAATAAGTATCCAGGATAGCCTTATGCTTATCACATACATTAATTAGTATGTAGGATAGCCTTATGTTTATCCCAGGCATTAATTAGTGTGTTGGATAGCCTTATGTTTATCCCAAGCAGTAATTAATATGAAGGGTAGCCTTATGTTTATCCCAAGCAGTAATTAATATGAAGGGTAGCCTTATGTTTATCCCAGGCATTAATTAGTATGTAGGATAGCCTTATGTTTATCCCAGGCATTAATTAGTATGTAGGGTAGCCTTATGTTTATCCCAGGCATTAATTAGTATGTAGGGTAGCCTTATGTTTATCCCAGCCATGCACCCAAAGCCCCCCATGCAATTAACCCCTTTGTTTGCAATAGTAGTGAGGATAATAGGTTCTCAGGTACTGGTAATTTTGTAGATTAGATTTAGCTATACCTGTTTCACAATAACTAACGGATATCATGCTACTTAATACAACCTATGTACTGTAAACCTATAAGCCATTTATAGACTTATATTTGTATGATACAATCATATTCTTATCATGGTCTATTGTTTAAGAAAATGAGTAAGTCACGATAGTTAGGTAAAATTAATAGGGTTAAGACAAGTCCAAAAAGTCTCTAACTTCCAATTCCAAATAAGAGGTTAAGACACGGAGCTCCTTGCAGATGCGTGATGTGACCTCCCAGTTTGGCAGCTAACTCCGCCTCCAGCATGCAGCATTACATAACAATTCATTATTTTATTTATTATATTTAAAGCGTATGATCATATCAATATTTTTGAGGGGGCACAGCATTCCATTTGGGTGGGCATTGCCCCCAATGCCCCCCTTGGATCGACCCTGCTGTGAGGTCCCATTAAGACTTTTAAAAGGGTAATTTTTTTCTTGAGAGTTGCTTATGTCTCTATGCTAAGTTCTGGATATGAAACAGAGACACCTACATTGCAAAATAAAGCTAAAAAAAGCCTCCAATGATTTAGTGAGATTTCTCTCCATGCCGGTGAGTATTTAATCATTAGACCCTGATGTTGTGTAAGCATCATTATAATAGCGTTATGTTAGAAAGGGATCTGCATCGCTATCAAGATTGCCGGTTAAATTTTATAAAGGGATCTGTTGGTGCTCTACAAATAACTGATACAATTAATAATAATAATAATAATAATAATAATATTAAAAGGGATGAAATAACTGTTAAAAGGCAGTCTCGCTAAGAGGCCTTTTACTACACTTCACTGTGGAAGGCAAAGGTCTTCTGTGCCGGTGGAATGATAAAAGCAGCCTGGCCATATGCAGTGAATGTATAATGTAAATGATCCCTTTACACAGTATAGAATAGCAATACAATTTACATGTGTAACGAAATTGAACTCCTTTTGTTGCAATACTATAATGAAACTATTACATGAATAATAACCCTATAGGTGCATTGTGGGTATATTGTACATGTGTATATAATGTGTTCTGTATATTGTATATGTATTACAGTGTTATCCACAGAGAATTGTGTCAGCCCAGTGGCATTATGAAGTAGTCAGGTAGCGCAGTATAATAGTTTGTAATATTATAACATTTCCTGCTGTCCAAAGTTCAAATTATATGCATAATTTAACATACATGTATGTAATGATAATTTTGTGCAATAAACATTGAAAATGTCTAATATTAGCTACATTTAGCTTAATCTTGGCTTAAATTTTAGCCGGGTGGTCAGTGAAATCTGCAAGTTGGTACATCCATTATTTAGTTTGTAAGACAGCCTTATGTTTGTCCCAGGCATTAATTAGTATGTTAGATAGCCTTATACTTATCCCAGGCATTAATTAGTATGTAGGATAGCCTTATGTTTGTCCCAGGCATTAATTAGTATGTTAGATAGCCTTATACTTATCCCAGGCATTAATTAGTATCTAGGATAGCCTTATGTTTATCCCAGGCATTAATTAGTGTGTTGGATAGCCTTATGTTTATCCCAGGCATTAATTAGTATGTAGGATAGCCTTATGCTTATCTCAGTCATTAATTAGTATGTAGCATAGACTTATGTTTATCACAGGCATTAATTAGTATGTAGGATAGCCTTATGCTTATCACAGGCATTACTTAGTATGTAGGATAGCCTTATGTTTATCCCAGGCATTAATTAGTGTGTTGGATAGCTTTATGCTTATCCCAGGCATTAATTAGTCTGTAGGATAGCCTTATGCTTATCACAGGCATTAATTAGTGTGTTGGATAGCTTTATGCTTATCCCAGGCATTAATTAGTCTTTAGGATAGCCTTATGCCTATCCCAAGCATTAATTAGTATGTAGGATAGCTTTATGCTTATAGCAGGTATTAATTAGTCTGTAGGATAGTCTTATGTTTATCCCAGGCATTAATTAGTGTGTTGGATAGCCTTATGTTTATCCCAAGCAGTAATTAATATGAAGGGTAGCCTTATGTTTATCCCAGGCATTAATTAGTATGTAGGATAGCCTTATGTTTATCCCAGGCATTAATTAGTATGTAGGATAGTCTTATGTTTATCCCAGGCATTAATTAGTGTGTTGGATAGCCTTATGTTGATCCCAGGCATTAATTAGTGTGTTGGATAGCCTTATGCTTATCCCAGGCATTAATTAGTATGTAGGATAGACTTATGTTTATCACAGACATTAATTAGTATGTAGGATAGACTTATGCTTATCCCAGGCATTAATAAGTATCCAGGATAGCCTTATGCTTATCACATACATTAATTAGTATGTAGGATAGCCTTATGTTTATCCCAGGCATTAATTAGTATGTAGGATAGTCTTATGTTTATCCCAAGCAGTAATTAATATGAAGGGTAGCCTTATGTTTATCCCAAGCAGTAATTAATATGAAGGGTAGCCTTATGTTTATCCCAGGCATTAATTAGTATGTAGGATAGCCTTATGCTTATCTCAGTCATTAATTAGTATGTAGCATAGACTTATGTTTATCACAGGCATTAATTAGTATGTAGGATAGCCTTATACTTATCACAGGCATTACTTAGTATGTAGGATAGCCTTATGTTTATCCCAGGCATTAATTAGTGTGTTGGATAGCTTTATGCTTATCCCAGGCATTAATTAGTCTGTAGGATAGCCTTATGCTTATCACAGGCATTAATTAGTGTGTTGGATAGCTTTATGCTTATCCCAGGCATTAATTAGTCTGTAGGATAGCCTTATGCTTATCACAGGCATTAATTAGTGTGTTGGATAGCTTTATGCTTATCCCAGGCATTAATTAGTGTGTTGGATAGCCTTATGTTTATCCCAAGCAGTAATTAATATGAAGGGTAGCCTTATGTTTATCCCAGGCATTAATTAGTATGTAGGATAGCCTTATGTTTATCCCAGGCATTAATTAGTATGTAGGATAGTCTTATGTTTATCCCAGGCATTAATTAGTGTGTTGGATAGCCTTATGTTGATCCCAGGCATTAATTAGTGTGTTGGATAGCCTTATGCTTATCCCAGGCATTAATTAGTATGTAGGATAGACTTATGTTTATCACAGACATTAATTAGTATGTAGGATAGACTTATGCTTATCCCAGGCATTAATAAGTATCCAGGATAGCCTTATGCTTATCACATACATTAATTAGTATGTAGGATAGCCTTATGTTTATCCCAGGCATTAATTAGTGTGTTGGATAGCCTTATGTTTATCCCAAGCAGTAATTAATATGAAGGGTAGCCTTATGTTTATCCCAAGCAGTAATTAATATGAAGGGTAGCCTTATGTTTATCCCAGGCATTAATTAGTATGTAGGATAGCCTTATGTTTATCCCAGGCATTAATTAGTATGTAGGGTAGCCTTATGTTTATCCCAGGCATTAATTAGTATGTAGGGTAGCCTTATGTTTATCCCAGGCATTAATTAGTGTGTTGGATAGCCTTATGTTTATCCCAGGCATTAGTTAGTATGTAGGGTAGCCTTATGTTTATCCCAAGCATTAGTTAGTATGTAGGGTAGCCTTATGTTTATCCCAGGCATTAATTAGTGTGTTAGATAGCCTTATGTTTATCCCAGGCATTAGTTAGTATGTAGGGTAGCCTTATGCTTATCCCAGGCAGTAATTAATATGTAGGATAGCCTTATGCTTATTAACACAATGTAAGAGAAAGGACGGCACTTACAGAGAGGGAGTTGATCTCTCAGAGAAATGACAACATAACTTTTAATAGACTCAATAAAAATATATGAATAATGTGTGTGCAATAAGACTTAAAAAAAAAATACCGATTTGCAAGCGACACAGAAAAATTAACTTGAAAAGAAGATGTAACCCTCACAACATTGTAACTAAATAGCTCATATAATACTGTCAAATAAATGAGGCTGGTGGACTCAGGCGCATACGCACTGATTTATTTGACAGTATTAAATGAGCCTTTATAGTACTTTGGTGACCACATACTTTCCTTTTGCAAGCGCTGCACGCTATTTAGTCACAATGTTGTGAGGTTTACATCCTCTTTTCTAGTTTATTTTTCTGTCGCTTGCAAATCGGTGACCGTAGCCTTTTTGTGGGTCACTTTATTATCGCTTATTTTGTGTTCATTAATTGCTCCTTGAGGCTGTTGGTACTCACTACCTATGTGGGTATTTTTAATCTAAGTCTTATTGCACACACATTATTCAGATATATATATTTTTTTGTAAATACATTTTTATTTGGTTTAGAAGTTAAAAGTAACAATTGGGGACACGCAGGACCTCTGCTCTGATAGACACAAACATGAAGTTCGGACACACATGTCCTAAATGAATGAACGTACCTACTGAAAAGGTACAATGGATACGGCCCGTGGGTCCCTTGAGAAAATAAGTAAAAACAGTAAATGAGATAATTAAATAGATAAGTCCCAGAGGGTCTAGACAAGGACATAAAACTTCCATTAAGCAGATAAAGGAATAGCATTATATAGAATCATAGTTCTCTACTCAAGGGATAAACAAGTTAGTTCTAGTCATTGAGGAAACTTATATTTCTGTGAGATGGAAGGATTTGTGGCGGAAATACTCCGCCTAATTTGAACCCTGGTAAGGGCTCTGTATATGGGGGGGGGGGGGTGAACTAATGCAAAATATCTAATTTAAGTAAACATACAAGTGATTAGACATAACACAATATAAAGTTAAAGATAAGCGTTGCTTGTTCTGGACATAATATTATTCCCATAGCTTTCTTTAAAGTATAAGGTACCCTAGGGTATTATGTATAACATAGAACTGGACATCCTGCAGAGCCGAGAGCCCACCTAACTTGCTATGGGGCCTTGCTGTATAACATCACTAGACTGAATAGTTTAAGCTTGCATCTATCTTGTGGGAATAAGTTATCTCATGAGTAATACGTCATTCGACTACAGTGTAGGATTCCCCTGTTAGTGAAATCCAATTCTCTACATAACACTTCATCTCGCTGTATATCAGAGTTTATATTAATTGATCATAGGTTGAGGTGTTCGTGGGTTAAACTTCCTTTATGTGGACTCCCTCGAGGCCCTGGCCACTGGTCCAGACAAAGAAGCACATATTATGTAAGGATTGTCTCGAACAGTAGTGAAATGATAATGATACCTAAAAGTACAATAACAATGTATACTTGTCCCTACCGAGGCCCCCCTCAAACCCCCAGACCAGACAGACACATATAAAGGGTTTATCAGTATCATTAAAAGCATTGTATCAGTGACCCACGATCAATACAGTTGTAATATAGCTGCTATGGCATCTGTTTCACACACACTTATGTAAGTGTCTCTCCCGGGGCTCCCCACTAACCCTCAGGAATGGTGTAAAGACAAGATGTCCGCAGCGATATTGTAAAAGCCATCAGCAAACTACATAATGAAAGCAAGCAGCAAGCTAAAGTAACATTAAGCATTATAATAAAGATTGTCTTTAAACGGCTCTATATCAGTCTCATTGGAACTTCATTCAGTAGGGTAGTGGAATGACCTAGACTGTATAATTGAAGACTTGATACACCTAGTTTTGGGCGCTTGGTATTAGAAAGCCATAACGTATAATATGTAAATATTGGCATGTTTACATTGTGACACATTACAAAAGAACATTTCCAACCCACATGTGAAGGAATTTCTAAGCCCCCCTATGACTGCATTTAGAAGGGGTAAAAACCTCAAAGATGTATTGGTTAAGGCAGATGTGGGCCCAAAGAAAAATGTTAATCAAGGTTATATTGGGGATAAGAACTTGGGATGTTTTCCATGCCTAAGTTGCCAAAATTGTAACAGTATCATCAAAGGCCCAACTTGCACTCACCCTTATACAGGCAAAAAATACAAGTTGAAGGATTATTATACCTGTAATTCTAAGTTTGTAGTATACCTAATTAAGTGTCCATGTGGGCTGGGGTATGTTGGCGAGACCACCCGTAAGGTACGGGATCGTATTAACCAACACAAAAGTAATATCAGGACATGTAATCTAGAAGCCCCTGTGTCCAGCCATTTTATTACGGCTGGACATCAAATAAATCAACTCAGATTCCAGGTACTTGAACATATAAGAACATCTAGGAGAGGGGGGAATAGAATAAAAACATTAAAGTACAGGGAATTATATTGGATACATGAGTTAGGGACTATGACCCCTAATGGAATGAATAGGGAAATGGATTGGAGTATATGTCAGTGACTAAATAAAAATAAAACAACAAAAAGTATAAATTGGAAATTATGAACTAAATACTGCAATGGAATGGTGATACATTTTTTACTAACTCCTTTCGATGTCCTTTGTTAATGGTTTTCTTTGAACATGGATCCAAATAATTCATAATTTGGCCACTAGATGACATTTAGTTTAGAAAAAGATGTTTAAGGGTTAAAACAGGTGGAGGTATGTGTGGTAGGCGGAGCTTTTGCCTATTTAATGTTGGTTTTAAATGTGTTATGTTAGACATGATTAAGGACACTAGTCCGAAACGTTGTCTGTTTTAGTTAGCACAATAAAGTAAATTTTTTTAAATACTAATTGGTGGTGCTGCTATATTATTTTCTATTGGATTTTTTCAGACCGTGGTGCAGGTCTGTTAGTTTGCACACCTGCAAACAATTTTTTGCAACCCCAGAAGTGGGAATTACCTTGGTGCTTGTGCATATTGGACTTACCTACATTTTTTGGCACCTGCTTTAGGCACAGGGTAATATGGAAGAACAAATTGATATTGATAAAATTGAGCCACATACCTTTTGCTATACAGAGACTGAGGCTGCTCGCATTACCACACTGATCCGTGGGTCCAGGGATTTTTTGCAAACCGCACCATTACAGACAGCAAATAAGGATTTTGAACATCTAAAAAACAAAACTACTGCATATGAACTGCATGCGGTTACCCTAGCAGAATATCATAGGGTTAAACGCATTCCTAGAGGTTTACGCATGAATGTGTGGCCCACATTATTAAAGGATAATCAAGATTATTGTCAAAAATTTGAGAGAATCCTTAACAAGTGTTCATTTGATCTAATTGTCTTAACAGTAGAATATTTGCAATTGGAACTGGACAAACATAAAAGTCAACTGGAGGAATTAAAAAAAGATTTACAATCTAACCTGTCTCCGGATGCCCTGCAGCAGTATACCGATATGGTGGATAAACAAATCATGCAATTGAAGGAAGAGATCCAGGAACGTAAGAGGAACAAATGGAACCGAGATGAAAAGGATTATCTATCCAGAACTGTTTACTGGGGATTTGGTGGCCGGACCGGAAGTACACGGGGAACCACTTCCGGTTACAGACGCCCGGGATGCACAGAATGCCTATGCAGGCTCATGGAGCCAAACATCTGATTCAGGGTCGGGGGACTCCGACCTGGAAAGAGGCAGCAACGTCGACGGGGCGGCAGGAGGCACCGGAGGAGGTGGATGGAGCAGGAACCGCCAGAGAGGACAGAGGGGCCAGAGAGGTGGAGGCCGGAGCACTCACCGGGTAATGACCCGCAGCAAATACGGTCAGTAGTGCTTAATCTGAGTACTCACTCTCTGAGACAAGAGGAACAAAGAACTCTCTCTAAAGGACTTTCATTTTGTCCGGTCCAGCAGAGACTGAATACCTTTGAGCTTAAGAGGGATTTGCAACGCTTTTATAGATCCCTGAAATTGAAATGTCATTTTTCAGAAGCAAATATTGTGCATTTAGATCAGGCTATCGGTAATGAAAATTTATATAATATGTTTGGGTTAAAAACACTGGGTTTACATAATAAAAGTAATTTCACACCACAAATAGTAAACTCAGGTATTAACACTTTCATACAGTTAGTGGAACATGACATTGAGAATTTGTGTAAAAAAAAGTTGAAAGGAATTACTCCAAACATCCATATGGGGAAAATAACTTTAATAGAGAAGATAGGGGTAACCTTAAGAGCCTTAAGGAAAATAACAAACTTATTTTTAAGGAAGCTGACAAGGGTGGTGCCTTGGTAATTCTTGAAAAGGATTACTATATACAAGAGATTATGGATCAATTGGCAGATGAGGATGTGTATCAATTGTTATCAACTAATCCAATTTATAAAATCAAGAAAGAGCTGGAAACATGTGTAATAAGAGCTCAAAAAATTGGATTGATTGATAACAAAACAACTAAGTTTATTTTGGATACAGAGGATATTATACCTGTTCTGTATACGATCCCGAAAGTCCATAAAGATATGGAAAGACCTCCAGGCCGCCCTATAGTGGCAGGTGTGGGATCTACACTGTCTAAAGCATCCATATATATAGATAGAGTCCGTAGGCCTTTTGTGTACTCCACCTCCTATATTAAGGATACAGGAGACTTCATTAAAAAGGTTCAGAATGTAACACTAGATAATAACAAGGGAATATTATTTAGTCTTGATGTGACAAGCTTATACACTTCGATTACCCATGAGGCAGGCATGGGTGCAGTAAATAGGTGTTTAACACAGGATTTGAATATAGATGAGAAACAGCGAACATTTATTTTGGATCTTCTAAGTATTGTCCTTAGATGTATTTTTTTCCTGTTTCAAGACAATTTCTATCTGCAATTACAGGGTACAGCTATGGGTTCCAATGTCGCCCCAACCTATGCCAATATATTCATGAATACATTTGAAGAATATTTTGTTTACAGTCATTATTTATTTCATCTATATGGCGCCACATGGTGGCGCTATATAGATGATATTTTTGGCATTTGGTTGGGGGACATTGGAACCCTAGAGCAATTTGTTAAAGATCTTAACTGCGCTACACAACATATCAAATTTAAATTGATTATGAGTGAAGAAAGGATTGACTTTCTGGACACCACTGTGTATAAAAAAGATGGTATGTTAGCCGTAGATCTCTTTAAAAATCAAACAGACTATAACAATCTGTTGTACTTTAATAGTGCACATCCCCCTGCTCTGTTGAAGAGTCTACCCAGAAGCCAATTCATGCGTGTGAGGCGGATTGTCTCTGATGAAAATTTGGTAAAAGAAAGGCTGTTAGAAATGGGTGAACACTTCAAACAGAGAGGATATCTGACAGATATTATCCAACAGGGAATTAGAGATGTATTGCAAATCCCTAGGACTGATTTACTTAAAGAGAAAATAAAAACCAGAAGTAATGCAAAAATGATTTTTATAAATGAATATTCCCCTTGGAGTAGTCAAATACAGAAAGTGTTGAGAAAGCATTGGCATATCTTGCAGATTTCCAACCCACATGTGAAGGAATTTCTAACTCCCCCTATGACTGTATTTAGAAGGGGTAAAAACCTCAAAGATGTATTGGTTAAGGCAGATGTGGGCCCAAAGAAAAATTTTAATCAAGGTTATATTGGGGATAAGAACTTGGGATGTTTTCCATGTCTAAGTTTCCAAAATTGTAACAGTTTGATCAAAGGCCCAACTTGCACTCACCCTTATACAGTCAAAAAATACAAGTTGAAGGATTATTATACCTGTAATTCTAAGTTTGTAGTATACCTAATTAAGTGTCCATGTGGGCTGGGGTATGTTGGCGAGACCACCCGTAAGGTACGGGAGCGTATTAACCAACAAAAAAGTAATATCAGGACAGGTAATCTAGAAGCCCCTGTGTCCAGCCATTTTATTATGGCTGGACATCAAATAAATCAACTCAGATTCCAGGTACTTGAACATATAAGAACATCTAGGAGACGGGGGAATAGAATAAAAACATTAAAGTACAGGGAATTATATTGGATACATGAGTTAGGGACTATGACCCCTAATGGAATGAATAGGGAAATGGATTGGAGTATATGTCAGTGAATAATAAAAATAAAACAACAAAAAGTATAAATTGGAAATTATGAACTAAATACTACAATGGAATGGTGATACATTTTTGACTAACTTCTTTAGATGTCCTTTGTTAATGGTTTTCTTTGAACATGGATCCAAATAATTCATAATTTTGCCACTAGATGGCATTTAGTTTAGAAAAAGATGTTTAAGGGTTAAAACAGGTGGAGGTATGTGTGGTAGGCGGAGCTTTGGCCTATTTAAGGTTGGTTTTAAATGTTTTATGTTAGACGTGATTAAGGACACTAGTCCGAAACGTTGTCTGTTTTAGTTGGCACAATAAAGTAAAAAAATGTAAATACTAATTGGTGGTGCTGCTATATTATTTTCTATTGGATTTTTTCAGACCGTGGTGCAGGTCTGTTAGTTTGCACACCTGCAAACAATTTTTTGCAACCCCAGAAGTGGGAATTACCTTGGTTGTTGTGCATATTGGACTTACTTACATTCACTATGGGTATGAGATATACTGTGCTCTACTAATAACTTTAAAGTGTATGATGAAAGAAGTTAGCCTTAGTGGCCGCTTAACACTAAAAAAGATATGAGTATGTAAACGTTCACATCCGACGAGCAGACAGAGAAACAAAGACAGGCTTCTGTCCTGTTAACAATATTTGTCCTATGCAGCTTGAGAGATGTTGGAGTTACATAAGCCTCTACTAAAAGTTTAACCTATCCCAACCACTACACAAGGGACAACAGGAGAGGCCCCTTCCCAGACTCCGGACATTCTCTGCAATTCAGGGGATCCTGCTATCATGGGTTGGGTTATAAAAATACACAGCAAAGAGCAAAAGAGCGGGGCCATTTTGGATGGGGGTTGATTAAAGGCCGTAGCCCTAATCCACAAGGGGATACCATACTCAGCTGAGTGTAACATCATAGTAGCCTCCATAACATCTGCAGATGCATAAGAAACTAGTCCCGCCTTTGTTACATTCGGGTCTGGAAGAGCGAAGGTCGGCCATGCTGCGTCTTCTCCAGGAGCTATATCCGCCTGGCCGTCCCCCACAGCCGTTATCTCAGAGGCCAAAGAAGCAGGTACCTCCAATTCAGAGGCATTTTCCCCACAAGAGAGCACATCCAACTGTTCTGGAGTATCATCCGGTAAGTCTCCGGGCAACAGGTTCATCTGCTCCAAAGCCCCGTGTAACCAATAGGTGTAGCTTCCGAAAATGAACCTCCATTGAGGTTAGAATTTCTGTGTCCTTCATAGCCAACGCTATATTGCTTATACGTCGTATATGCCAGTAGTTGACTCGGCTTTGCTCAGTGCTCTGGCGGCTGTGGTCCGTATCTTAAGCACAATTCCATTGTAACAGAGGCCTCACATTTAACACTTGGTCATAGCCTCAGATTAAATGCGCTGTAGAGTAAAAGAAACATGCCGTTGTGGTTGTGGGATCCTCACGCATTAGCCCCACGTCAGAATCTTATACTCCAAGTCGAATTAAGGTACAATATCTCTGAAAGCACCCAGTTTGTTATGAGAGCTTCAGTGTGATGCAGCCATCATGGTCGGCCGTTGGCTCCGCCCCTCCTATTCAGATATTTTTATTGAGTCTATTAAAAGTTATGTTTTAATTTCTCTAAAAGATCAACTCCCTCTCTGTAGGTGCCGTCCTTTCTCTTACATTTTGTTAATATTTATATTACAGCCATTGAGCACCCACCACACCTTATGCTTATCCTAGGCATTAATTACTACGTAGGATAGACTTATGCTTATTATATGCATTAATTAGTGTGTAGGGTAGCCTTATGCTTATCCCAGGCATTAATTAGTATGTAGGATAGACTTATGCTTATCCTAGGCATTAATTACTATGTAGAATATACTTATGCTTATCCTAGGCCTTAATTAGTGTGTAGGGTAGCCTTATGCTTATCCTAGGCATTAATTAGTACGTAGGATAGACTTATGCTTATTATAGGCATTAATTAGTGTGTAGGGTAGCCTTATGCTTATCCTAGGCATTAATTAGTGTGTAGGGTAGCCTTATGCTTATCCTAGGCATTAATTAGTATGTAGGATAGCCTTATGCTTATCCTAGGCATTAATTAGTGTGTAGGGTAGCCTTATGCTTATCCTAGGCATTAATTAGTGTGTAGGGTAGCCTTATGCTTATCCTAGGCATTAATTAGTGTGTAGGGTAGCCTTATGCTTATCCTAGGAATTAATTAGTACATAGGATAGCCTTATGCTTATCCTAGGCATTAATTAGTGTGTAGGGTAGCCTTATGCTTATCCTAGGCATTAATTAGTGTGTAGGGTAGCATTATGCTTATCCCAGGCATTAATTACTATGTAGAACATACTTTTGCTTATCCTAGGCATTAATTAGTGTGTAGGGTAGCCTTATGCTTATCCTAGGCATTAATTAGTGTGTAGGGTATCCTTATGCTTATCCCAGGCATTAATTAATGTGTAGAATATACATATGCTTATCCTAGGCATTAATTAGTACGTAGGATAGCCTTATGCTTATCCTAGGCATTAATTAGTGTGTAGGGTAGTCTTATGCTTATCCCATGCATTAATTATTACGTAGGATAGACTTGTGCTTATCCTAGGCATTAATTAGTATGTAGGATAGCCTTATGCTTATCCTAGGCATTAATTAGTACGTAGGATAGACTTATGATTATCCTAGGCATTAATTAGTGTGTAGGGTAGCCTTATGCTTATCCCAGGCATTAATCAGTACGTAGGATAGACTTGTGCTTATCCTAGGCATTAATTAGTATGTAGGATAGACTTATGCTTATCCTAGGCATTAATTAGTATGTAGGATAGACTTATGCTTATCCTAGGCATTAATTAGTGTGTAGGGTAGCCTTATGCTTATCCCAGGCATTAATCAGTATGTAGGATAGATTTGTGCTTATCCTAGGCATTAATTAGTATGTAGGGTAGCCTTATGCTTATCCTAGGCATTAATTAGTGTGTAGGGTGCCTTATGCTTATCCTAAGCATTAATTAGTGTGTAGGGTGCCTTATGCTTATCCCAGGCATTAATTATTGTGTAGTATAGACTTATGCTTATTCTAGGCATTAATTAGTGTGTAGGATATCCTTATGCTTATCCTAGATAATAATTAGTGTGTAGGGTGCCTTATGCTTATCCCAGACATTAATTAGTGTGTAGGATAGACTTGTGCTTATCCTAGGCATTAATTAGTATGTAGGATAGAGTTATGCTTATCCTAGGCATTAATTAGTACGTAGGATAGACTTATGCTTATCCCAGGCATTAATTATTGTGTAGAATAGACATATGCTTATTCTAGGCATTCATTAGTATGTAGGGTAGCCTTATGCTTATCCTAGGCACTAATTAGTGTGTAGGGTAACCTTATGCTTATCCCAGGCATTAATTAGTACGTAGGATAGACTTGTGCTTATCCTAGGCATTAATTAGTATGTAGGATAGAGTTATGCTTATCCTAGGCATTAATTAGTACGTAGGATAGACTTATGCTTATCCCAGGCATTAATTAGTACGTAGGATAGACTTGTGCTTATCCTAGGCATTAGTTAGTATGTAGGGTAGCCTTATGCTTTTCCTAGGCATTAATTAGTGTGTAGGGTGCCTTATGCTTATCCTACGCATTAATTAGTGTGTAGGGAGACTTATGCTTATCCCAGGCATTAATTATTGTGTAGTATAGACTTATGCTTATTCTAGGCATTAATTAGTGTGTAGGATATCCTTATGCTTACTCTAGGCATTAATTAGTGTGTAGGGTGCCTTATGCTTATCCTAGGCATTAATTAGTGTGTAGGGTGACTTATGCTTATCCCAGGCATTACTTATTGTGTAGAATAGACATATGCTTATTCTAGGCATTCATTAGTATGTAGGGTAGCCTTATGCTTATCCTAGGCACTAATTAGTGTGTAGGGTAACCTTATGCTTATCCCAGGCATTAATTAGTATGTAGGATAGACTTGTGCTTAACCTAGGCATTAATTAGTATGTAGGATAGAGTTATGCTTATCCTAGGCATTAATTAGTACGTAGGATAGACTTATGCTTATCCCAGGCAATAATTAGTACGTAGGATAGACTTGTGCTTATCCTAGGCATTAGTTAGTATGTAGGGTAGCCTTATGCTTATCCTAGGCATTAATTAGTGTGTAGGGTGACTTATGCTTATCCCAGGCATTAATTATTGTGTAGTATAGACGTATGCTTATTCTAGGCATTAATTATTGTGTAGTATAGACGTATGCTTATTCTAGGCATTAATTAGTGTGTAGGATATCCTTATGCTTATCCTAGGCAATAATTAGTGTGTAGGGTGCCTTATGCTTATCTAAGGCATTAATTAGTGTATAGGATATAATTATGCTTATTCTAGGCATTAATTAGTGTGTAGGATAGAATTATGCTTATTCTAGGCATTAATTAGTGTGTAGGGTGCCTTATGCTTATCCTAGGCATTAATTAGTGTGTAGGGTGCCTTATGCTTATCCTAGGCATTCTTGAAGTCCACCACAGTGTTTTTCTTTACCACCTCTAATGGATGTAACTACAACTAGTCCTATACCTGGGCTAGCAATAAAAATTACATATATAAATACATTTATAAAAATAAACACCTGCATTGTTTGCAGATTTGAATATCTGAATGAGAACTAAGCCTTAGGGAGCGTATTTTTTCTCTTTTACACCTAGCTTAGTATGCTGTAATGTTTATTGACAGCTTCTGACAGTGTTTTACCTGTTTGTGCGGTCAATGAAAACTAGGTGTAATTTTGTGCTTTTCGGCTTCTATTATTTTCTATGGGACAAATAAGTATTTTTTCGGCAGCCAGACCCCGGCTGCTGGTAATGATGGAAAATGCGATGAAATCGGAAACTGACGATAATCATAATGGCACCAGGAATTCAGTAATTTATGACTGCAAGTCTGTGCTTACAGGGACATTAAAATAGAACCTGCTGATCTGCAATTTTCCATTTTTGCAATCAATAACTGAAGCAGAGATATATGACAATGTGCAATATATATTTATAGAGCTTATGGTTTACTGTACAGAATTAAAGCTATTTACCCGGGACGTCAAGAAAAACAAGAAAAACATGTTTTATTCTCTCTAGATCAGCATTATTCATGAAAGAAACAGCAGTATTATTCAGAGCATGTGGTATTAATTGCATGAACTTTTGGTAATTCAATGGCGTTTTGTTAACCCCTGGTCTCCCAGAGAGCGCTGTAGGGAATAGCGCAGCAGTATGTTACAGATATCTCTGGCCAGTGAAGGGCTTGCGGCTTCTTACACTCGTGCTCCGACATACTCTGCAGACATGGGAAAGGAAATCTGCAATTTGGAGACTTAGGATCAGAAGGGGCTTTTATGTGTCCGAGATATAAATCCAAAACCACAAATTTAGTAAAGTTAGGGAAATGATGTGGTTATAGTAATGTAAATCTCAGTGTGACACGTGACAGTAAAATAAGAGATGTGCTCATCAAAGAGGGAGGCAAAGGCAAGGTGGCTCCCATGTTAACTACCTTTCAAAATTAAACACTTAGGGACAGATTACAAGTGGTGCGCATCACCTCTAAGGATTAATTGCGCTAGAAGTAAGCTTTTTGCGCTTGTTGGGTTGCGCTCATATTACGAGTTGAAAGTAAACTGTTTTCGCTCTCGCGCTAGAAACAAAGGAAAAATGTGGTCTCCAAATGATGCAAAAAAACCTCTATTTGGTTACATGGGACAGGAGGACCCAAAAATAACACAGCGTTAACACCCCTTAATCATTAACCTTAATCTAACCCAATAAGCGCAATAAAAACAAACTTAGAATATTGCGTGCACATTCACGTATTCCCCCATACAAGTCAATGGAGAAAAAAAAAATGGAAAAAACCCCACTCTTGCGCAAACCCAATCACATATACAACATACCACCTTATCAGAATAATGAGTTGGCTGCAACAGAAGCTTTATCCGCTTACAGAGATAATTCTCATTTGTACTGTGCAGTTTTACTAAACTTTAGCAAACAAAATGACTTCCCTCCTTCCCTGCTTGTATCAAACAACAAATAATTCTAGATCTGGACTGTCCAATAGCCATCTAGCTACGTTGTACAAATAGCGGTAGGCAGGAAAACTGCCATCTAGGGGCGGGCTTAAGAATTACCAGATAACTGTAATGTGATAAGAAAATATCTGTGATTTCACAGGTGTTGCTAATGCCACACTGGTTTGTTGGCTACATCTAGAATTAAAGTTCTGTTAGAGGCTAATGAAAATAAAGATATCATTTTTCCCACATATAAATTCACAGAACTGCTGAAATCTATTGTTCTGTGGACTTTACATTATTGACCCGAGATAACACCACAAAATAGTTAAAACATAGGTTAAGTCCTGTTCAGGAGCCAAACACCACTGGGAGATGCAGGAATTTACCTATGAGTTTAACCCCTTTCTGGAGTTATCTAGGGTAAGTAATGCATTTGTACACTTTTTTTTTTTAATTTGCCTTTAAAGGAACATTGTACTTTATATTTTCTGACATTTTAGACATGTTAGAAATAGTTTTGTTTTGCATGAAAAAGGTTACGTAAAAGCTGTTTAAATACCTAGATATCTGTTACTAAAAACTCACACAGAATAAGGGGGGTTATTTTATTCAGCACAGGACATCTATTTTTTATGAAACAAGCTTTATAACACAAGGGATACTGACCGTGTATTATTAACTGTTGAGGTAGGGGACAGAGAGTGTACTATAAAATGTCTCCCCTTTATCATGTTTTCAGTAATCCATTTTGCCTACTAGAGTGTATTAAATTGTTTACAAATAATTTACCTTTATTTTGTCATTTGAAATAGCTGTTGAATCCCTGTTAAATTTCCCACCTTTACTAAATATTCCAATGCTGCAGTATTGGCTACAGAACAGCAATGTAAAGTGGTATCAGAAGAAATGAGCCTTCCAGTAGGGGTGGGAGAGATCAACCCTTTTTAAAGGGTGTTCCTGCTCCAGTGTTTAATACACTGAACTCTTATCTTCTGCACTGTTAATTTTAATTGACATGAAACCCCAATTTTTTCTTTCATGGTTCAGATAGCGCATACAATTATAAATAACTTTTCATTTTATTTCTATTATCTAAGTTGCTTTATTCTGTGGGTATTGAAAAGCATATCTAGATAGGCACGGGAACTTGGAGCTAGCTGCTGATTGGTGTCTGAACTTGCATGCCCGCTTGAATTGGCTTACAAATGTGTTCAGCTGGCTCCCAGGAGTGCATTGCTGCATCTTCAATGAAAGATACCAAGAGATTGAAGCAAAATTGATAACAGAAATAAATTGAAGAGTTGTTAAATCTTGGGTTTCATGTCCTTTTAAGGATCACATATTATATATAGTGTGTATGTATATATATATATATATATATATATATATATATATATATATATATATATATATATATATATTAGTCCCCAACTCTCCATGTGTACAGAGGGGGGTCTTTATCACAGGAGCTTCATGGCTTGGTTGTAAGTTCATTCCCCACATTATCGTTAGTCTTACATTTTAAAATCTCTTCCTATAACTTTATTTTTAAACCATTATTTCACAATAAAAGTCCATATATCATATCAGGACATCTGTTTAGAGACAAACAAAGCTCTATAATATTTTATAGAGGTAACAGGAAAATGTCCCTTTAAAGGAAGCTTTGTCTAGGACGACAGTATGGTGGCCCATTGTGTAGAGGGGATGAGACAGTAGGCTTTGACTAGGCCAGCTCTGCTATACTCAGGTCCCTGACTTGGTTCCAGCGTTGCTGTAGAAACCAGACGACCAGAGGGCCGGAACTTGATCAACTGTCTACTGACCATGGGGGCATTTAAACTCCACACCCCAGGGCTTGGATCAGCAATAATTGTGTGCACAACATCAAAGGCAAAACCTTCCCTAGCTCTAAAAATATGAGAAGATAATGTGTGGCCAGACTGCGCAGATTTGTAACCGCAATCTGGCAGGGGAAGGTCTGTGAGAGAAATGTTTTCCAGACAGATCTTTTTACTGATTGAGAGGCAGTCACATTTATTAATATTGTTATTACCAGCTGTCTAAAAACTGCAGTAGAATCTAATAAAAAAAATCCTCTTTTCTTACTAATGCTGCATTGCATTTATTCCACAAGCTGGTGTCTATAACATGGTCAGTTCTGTCCTGTAGTTGCGTTTGTCAGTTTGGGACAGTGTCTGTGATCCATTGGTAATAATATAAAGCTTTAATTTGAGCACATACTGTACATAAACGTACCACGTGTTTACACTGTATGATGCAATCTGTTTGCTAACTTGCAATATTCTGTGTTCTCTGTTTAAACTGATGCACCATTTTATATAATAAAAGTGTCTGATTTACATATTATTTAAAGGGACATTATACACTCGTATTTTCTTTGCATAAATATTTTGTAGATGATCTATATATATAGCCCATAAAGTTTTTTTGTTTTTTTTAAATGAATAGTTTTGCTTATTTTTAAATAACTTTGCTCTGATTTTCAGACTCCTAACCAAGCCCCAAAGTTTTTGGAGAATACCGACGTATACCTACTCCAGCTTGCTTCTGTTTGTGTAAATGGTCTTTTCATATGCAAAGGAAGGGGGAGGGGCGAGTGTCTGGTATTTCCCACTTGCAGTTGGTGTTCCAGTAACCTTTTAAACAGAGCTAAACTGGAAGCTACGATTTTATACTGGTTTTTTATATCAGTATCTGTGCATATTATTCTTTATAGTAGTGTCTATTACATGCAGTTATATAAAAATTGGTGTATACTGTCCCTTTAAGCTATTTCATTTGCATGAAAAATGAACCCTCTAAAATATACACAATAAATGTAACATCATTTATGCAGATTAGGGGATATATATGAGTCAGGGGCTTATACAGGGCTGTCAAGTGTTCAGTAGTTTGAGTGGTTGTCTTTGCCTGTGTTTTAGGTCCCTTTTAAAACCTATGAGGACATATCTACAAGTTACATATGTGCTTAAGATGTGCAGAGATCTTTATAAAATCCACAGCCAGGGTCAAAGTGCATGTACAGGGAGCCAATCACCTCACTGCCTTGTTGTACGCTGCCCCCACGGCTTTCTGACAAGCTGTAGCAAATACAGCATTTCAAAGATTAAAGGGACAGTGTACACCAACTGCATGTAACAGACACTACTATAAAGAAGAATACGCACAGATACTGATCTAAAGATCCAGTATTAAATCTTTTACAAACTTACTTAGAAGCTCCCAGTAGTACTGATGATGAGGTTAGACTGGGACACCCACTGAAAGGGTCTGGGAAAACAAAAGGAGCAGATACTCCCCTGTATATGAAAAGACTGATAACATAAACAGGAGTCAGCAGGAGTCTGTAAACGCGCGTATACATCTGGCACTGTGGGGCTTGGTTAGGAGTCTGAAAATCAGCACAATCACAGATTACAAGTTTTGCGCTATAGAGGGTATTTAACGAATGCAACAAAAGTTGCGTTATTTCAACCTCCATAGCGCTGCCATTACAAGTTTTAGAAAAGCTGCCTTGTGCGTGAGATATAGCTGCGTTGAGCTCCATACCGCACAAACTACAAGCGCTGCTTTGACGTGCTCGTGCACGCTTTCCCCATAGACATCAATCGGGAGAGAGTGTTAGAAAAAAACTAAACCTGCCATCACGGAATGAAAAAGCTCCGTAACGCAACCCCATTGATGTCTATGGGGACAAAAAAGTTACGTTTAAACCTAACACCCTAACATAAACCCTAAGGGGCCTATCTATCAAGCTCCGAACGGAGCTTGTGGGCCCGTGTTTCTGGCGAGTCTTCAGACTCGCCAGAAACACAAGTTAAGGAGCAGCGGTCTAAAGATCGCTGCTCCATAACCTGTCCGCCTGCTCTGATGAGGCGGACAGGAATCGCCGGAAATCAACACCCCCCTGCGTTGCACCAGCAGCTCACAAGAGCTGCCGGTGCAATGCTGAATACGGAGAGCGAATTGCTCTCCGCATTCAGCGATGTCTGTCGGACCTGATCCGCACTGTCGTATCAGGTCAGACGGACATACTGTATGATAAATAGGCCCCTAAGTCTAAAGACCCCTAATTCCCTGCCCCGAACATCGCTGACATCTACATAATGTTATTTACCCCTAATATGCTGTTCCCAACTTCGCCGCCACCAAAATAATTCTATTAACCTCTAATCTGCCGCTCCCAATATCGCGCCACTATACTAAAGTTATTAACCCCTATTCCCCTGCACTCCAACTTTGTATTTATTTTAACTAGGTAGACTAGTTAGTAAATAGTTATTAATTATTTACTAACTACCTAGTTAAAATAAATACAAACTTACCTGTGAAATAAAAATAAAACCTAAGCTAGCTAACTATTAGTTATATTGTAACTACCTTAGGTTTTATTTCACAAGTAAGTATAAATTTAGTTTTAAATAGGTATTATTTAGTTCATAATTGTAACTTTAATTTAGCTCTATTTTAACCCCTTAATGACCGAGGACGTGCAGGGTACGTCCTCAAAAAAAAGGCAGTTAACGCCTGAGGACGTACCCTGCACGTCCTCGGTGTGGAAAGCAGCTGGAAGCGATCCTGCTCGCTTCCAGCTGCTTTCCGGTTATTGCAGTGATGCCTCGATATGGAGGCATCCTGCAATAACCTTACATGGCCATCCGATGCAGAGAGAGCCACTCTGTGGCCCTCTCTGCACCGGACATCGATGGCCGGTATCGTTGGTGGGTGGGAGCCGACTTGGGCCATCAGTGTGCCGTGTGACGTCAAGGGGGGCGGGACCGCCGGGGGGCGCGCACGGATGCGCGCGCGTGCACGGAAAATGTTTTTAGTAAAAAGTGCTCTAATCTTGTTTGTGCAAAAGCACAAAAAGAGATCGTGGAGGGGTGGGGGGTTGGTTTTGTGTCAGGGAGAAGCTACACTACAGAAAAGTTTAAAAAATGTAAAAAAAAACCATTTTTTCTTCTAAACTGGGTACTGGCAGACAGCTGCCAGTACCCAAGATGGCGACCATTAAGTTAGAGTGGGAGGGTTATAGAGCTGTTTGGGGGGGATCTGTGAGGTTGGGGGCTAAGGGGGGATCGTACACAGCAGCATATGTAAATATGCTTTAAAAAAAACAAACAAAAAAAAACAAATATAGCTTTTATTTTAGTACTGGCAGACTTTCTGCCAGTACTTAAGATGGCGGGACAATTGTGGGGTGGGGGAGGGAAGAGAGCTGTTTGGGAGGGATCAGGGGGTCTGATGTTTCAGGTGGGAGGCTGAGCTCTACACTAAATCTAATATTAACCCTGCAAGCTTCCTACAAGCTACCTAATTAACCCCTTCACTGCTAGCCATAATACACGTGTGATGCGCAGCGGCATTTAGCGGCCTTCTAATTATCAAAAAGCAACACCAAAGCCATATAAGTCTGCTATTTCTGAACAAAGGGGATCCCAGAGAAGCATTTACAACCATTTGTGCCATAACTGTAAATGATTTCAGTGAGAAACCTAAAATTGTGAAAAATTTAACGTTTTTTTTTAATTTGATCGCATTTGGCGGTGAAATGGTGGCATGAAATATACCAAAATGGGCCGAGATCAATACTTGGGGTTGTCTACTACACTACACTAAAGCTAAAATTACCCCAAAAAGCTCCCTACATGCTCCCTAATTAAGACACAGGGATCGGTACAGCGCCAGAAGGCCAAGGGACAAATATACAAAACTGCCGATACGTTTAAAAATGTGGATTTATTACAATCAGATAAAATAATAAATTGTACAATAAGATAAAACCAAGTGGTGTAGTGGCAAAAAATTGCCAAACAAATATTAAAACATATATAAAACCATAGGACGGTAAGTGGATTTAAAAAAACTGTAAAATCAGAAATACCTTGGCATTCATATAATTAACGTAGAAGTCTAGGGTACATAAAAAAGGTTGATAGCGCTGTCTGAGAATTCAATGGGTGGGATGTGGTGGGTCAGTGGAGTAGGTTATGGATCCATATTTAGTGTACACTGTGGTGAAGTGTGGGAGGTGCGTGCAGAGTTATGCAAAATTATGAGAATAACCCTTTTCAGAGTAGACCTGGATGTGGATGCTTAAAAGCTACCAGAGAACAAATACAATGTAGCAAAATACAACACAGTAAAAATGGTTACAGGTGGAATGTGACAGAGTGCAACACAGTGGAAATAATAAAACTGGATGAAAAGTCACAAATAAAAGGTACACATGAATAAATGTCGAATGAGAACTAGGACTCCGACATAAAAACAAAAGATATCCAATCAAAAATAGTGAGGGGTCCTAAAAAAAACAAATAGGATGAAAATTAAAAGTCAAATTGTTAGTCAATGAAAAATCCAAAAAATGAAAAATCCAAAAAATGATGTTCAACAAAGGAGGGATGGAGAACAAAGTGAGTGCAAAAATCGGTGCGAAAAAAACGGAAATAACAGGCATAAAAAGTTAATCCATTTGTTGTCCAAATTGTGACCAATAGGTGATCCAAATATATCACAGTGGTGATAAAAAATTAAAGTCTAATCACAACAAAGCCAGGTGAAAAAAAGAAATATAAAATAAAGTGTAATGGGTGAGACAAGGTAAATTCCAGGGATCCCAATGAACTTTAGGCAATCTGCGGCTCAATATTGTCGTCCCTAGTAGATTCCTGCAACCCAAAATAACAACATAGCGTAATACAGTAAAAAATAGTAATAATAGAGTTGAAAAGATGCTTACCAAAGGGTCTACGCGTTTCGGTCCTCAAAAGACCTTTTTCAAGACTGATCCAGTGGTAAGCAAAGCATCTTTAAATAGGGGTTTGCTGGAATACCCGGATGTGGCTTACAAAACATTCCACTTCCGGTTCCGCTTGGTTTTTGGAAATAAAGTTGCTTTAATTGTCAGATATATGGATTATTTGTCAATATATTTCATGTCATATAAGGGGTATTTCAGTGAACGTGCTTATGGCAACATCATTGCATGTATTTGGATGTATCAAAAAACGGAAAGCGAAAGTCGTGACTTCACTTCCGGTTTACGGACCAGACTAGCATGCCTCTGTATCCTCACCTGATATTCAGTACATCCAAATTAAACAACTGTTGCAGCATGCTAACCAATTAGCGGCGATATCCTCAGACCCCCCGCCCCTATGGGCACTCGCAAAAAGAAACACAATTGTCAGTTGGAGATGCCATATGTATCTCTTAAGTGTATTTTGCAACACTTATGGTAATCGAAAGCAGCTGAAAATAAAATACAATACAGAGCATGGTCACTGTTTGGACCGTCTTTGTATATTGGAAGTTGCGAGTGCCCTATTTTGGACTCAACGGGTCTTGATATATATTCATACATGTGTACAGTATATGACATCATCATAACATCATGGCCCAATTTCTTATTAGGCAGGGTATTTTGGTCAAATAACAGTACATCTTGTAATCCACATTTTGAAAAGTGGATTGATATGGTGCCTTGGGTTATCGTGAACTGGTACCAGGCAGTGGTTTTGCTATAATTTTTCTATGGTCTAGAGACCAATCTTTCATAGGTGGTGCCTATGATAAGATTGCTTATGTTGGTAATATTGAGGAGATGTTTTTCGCTACAGAACAAAAATCTATTGGATGTGATATAGCATTTACTTTAGAAAATAACAGTTAGGGTTGGCAATGTTATCCTAATATGGGTACTCAAATATATTTTATTTTAGTGTTTGTTAAGTGTGAGGTTAATTGTAGGTGTATCTTAGCCCGTTTGGACCTTTTTTTTTTTTTGATATATTATCAATCAAGAGGCAATAACTCTAATAGGAGCGGACTAGACTTTTAAGGTCAAAATTGGGGTTATTCTATATTTAGTTGTTACTTTAATGAGAGGTTGGTGGATTGGCATTTTGAAGTCGAGCATAATATCGGGTGTCACTTACATATAAGGAGAACTGATGAATGTGTATGAGCAGGGATTGATGAACCTATCGGGTTAAAATTGGACCCGACATAGCATTTATGTAGAGGGAACTTCTATTATGTAATCGTAGGGTAATATACCATTTGTCCTGTTATATCTAGGAGTGCGTGTAGTAATTCTTTTAAGAGGGAAGGTATTCCTAACTAACTATCTAAGGTTCAGATAAGTTTAAGTAAGATGTTTTCACCTATGGGGGAGGAAAGTTGGTGAGACCTAACGTTTGATTTGAATCATAGGTGGGCATAGGAGTGGATTCTCATTACTGATTAAAGAGGTGGGTCAGGTCCTCTTTATTGTTAAGACCTTTTGGGTGTAGGCAGTCCAAAAGGAAAATCCATTTCGACTCTGCCCTGAGAAGGATTTTTTCAAAGTCCCCTCCCCTCCAATTTTTCATTATTTTTTGTATGCCCATGAATCTCATCTCCTGTATTCTGCCATTGTGTTTATCTGAAAAATGTTTATATAGTATGGTGTCCTTATTTTGTTTTTCGATCAGTAATATATGCTCTCTCAGCCTATCTCTGAGGCTTCTTGAAGTCTGGCCAACATACTGGAGGCCACAGGAACACTCGATGAGATAGATGACCCCTGTGTCTTTGCATCTGATAAGGTCCTTAATTGTAAATTCTTCTCCAGTTTGGAATGAATGGACTTGTTTAGTCTTAATCCCTCTCTTGCAAGCTTTACAAGAGTGGCATGGGAAATACCCTTTCAGTGGTTTTCCCTGTAAGTCGTGTGTTTTTGTTTTTTTCTTTCGAGGCAAGCTTGGAGCTAATACGTTTTTTAGGTTACTTGTTTTTTTATATACAAAGCTGGGTCGATCAGGGAGTAAGTTCCCAATGATCTCGTCGTCTTTCAGCAGATGCCAGTGTTTTTTAAAAAAAATTTCCATAATATATCTGTTACTGCTGTACTCTGTGATCATTGGTACATTGAGTCTTCCTTCTGTCCCGTATCCTTTCTTTTCTTTGTACTTTGTTAGATCTTTCCTTTCCACCTTTCTTACTTCCTCTATCTTGAGGTTTAGATCTTCTTCCTTATAGCCTCGTTCTACAAACTTTTCTTTTAGGCGGGTCACTTGTTTCTCCCAAGTCTGGATATTCGAACAGTTTTTTCGAACTCTTAAAAATTAACTTTTGGGGATGTTGTTTATCCATTTTTCATGATGGCAACTATTGTAATGCACATAGTTGTTACTATCAACTGTTTTGAAGTGCGTGGACGTTTCCCATTTGCTATTGTGGACTTCTATTTTTAAGTCCAGGAAGACTATTTCTTTTGGGCTCCAAATGTGGGTAAACTTTAGATTTAGAACATTTTTGTTCATAATCTCAATAGTATATATGAGGTCTTGGGTTGTACCTTTCCAGATGATAAGAATATCATCGATATATCTGCGGTAGAGGACCAGGTCCGCGCTCGCTGGGCAGGAGTCCCAGAATATACTCTCCGATTTGCCCATATATAAGTTGGCATAGCTGGGCGCGAACCTGGTCCCCATAGCTGTACCGCAGATTTGTTGGTAGTATATTCCTTCATTGCAGAAGTAGTTGTGCTGTAGAATGTGTTGAATACTGTTCAATATAAACTTGGCCTGATCTTCCAACATCAGGGGATCTTTATCCAAGAACCATTTTATTGCTTCAAGTCCCTCTTTGTGGGGTATGCTGGTATATAAGGCGGCTACATCACAGGTGGCCATGATGTAGCCTTCTTCCCACGGGATCTCTTCCAGGATGTTTAGAACCTGTGTGGAATCTTTCAAGTATGATGGGAGGGCCTTTACGTACTTCTGAAGATGTTGGTCGACGTATTCGGACAAGTTACTTGTGAGTGACCCGATTCCAGAAATAATCGGACGTCCGGGAGGGTCCATCAAGGTTTTATGTATCTTGGGTAAATGGTATATTATAGGTGTCATCGGATGTTTTATGTCTAGATATCTATGCTCTTTTTCGTTCAAAATGCCGGAATTTTTGGCTGTTTTGAGAAGTTCCTTGAGTTCTTCTTGATATTGTTTCACAGGATTATTCCTAAGCTTTAGATATGTTTTTTGGTCGTCGGCATTTTGAACGAAAAAGAGCATAGATATCTAGACATAAAACATCCGATGACACCTATAATATACCATTTACCCAAGATACATAAAACCTTGATGGACCCTCCCGGACGTCCGATTATTTCTGGAATCGGGTCACTCACAAGTAACTTGTCCGAATACGTCGACCAACATCTTCAGAAGTACGTAAAGGCCCTCCCATCATACTTGAAAGATTCCACACAGGTTCTAAACATCCTGGAAGAGATCCCGTGGGAAGAAGGCTACATCATGGCCACCTGTGATGTAGCCGCCTTATATACCAGCATACCCCACAAAGAGGGACTTGAAGCAATAAAATGGTTCTTGGATAAAGATCCCCTGATGTTGGAAGATCAGGCCAAGTTTATATTGAACAGTATTCAACACATTCTACAGCACAACTACTTCTGCAATGAAGGAATATACTACCAACAAATCTGCGGTACAGCTATGGGGACCAGGTTCGCGCCCAGCTATGCCAACTTATATATGGGCAAATGGGAGAGTATATTCTGGGACTCCTGCCCAGCGAGCGCGGACCTGGTCCTCTACCGCAGATATATCGATGATATTCTTATCATCTGGAAAGGTACAACCCAAGACCTCATATATACTATTGAGATTATGAACAAAAATGTTCTAAATCTAAAGTTTACCCACATTTGGAGCCCAAAAGAAATAGTCTTCCTGGACTTAAAAATAGAAGTCCACAATAGCAAATGGGAAACGTCCACGCACTTCAAAATAGTTGATAGTAACAACTATGTGCATTACAATAGTTGCCATCATGAAAAATGGATAAACAACATCCCCAAAAGTCAATTTTTAAGAGTTCGAAAAAACTGTTCGAATATCCAGACTTGGGAGAAACAAGTGACCCGCCTAAAAGAAAAGTTTGTAGAACGAGGCTATAAGGAAGAAGATCTAAACCTCAAGATAGAGGAAGTAAGAAAGGTGGAAAGGAAAGATCTAACAAAGTACAAAGAAAAGAAAGGATACGGGACAGAAGGAAGACTCAATGTACCAATGATCACATAGTACAGCAGTAACAGATATATTATGGAAATTTTTTTTAAAAAACACTGGCATCTGCTGAAAGACGACGAGATCATTGGGAACTTACTCCCTGATCGACCCAGCTTTGTATATAAAAAAACAAGTAACCTAAAAAACGTATTAGCTCCAAGCTTGCCTCGAAAGAAAAAAACAAAAACACACGACTTACAGGGAAAACCACTGAAAGGGTATTTCCCATGCCACTCTTGTAAAGCTTGCAAGAGAGGGATTAAGACTAAACAAGTCCATTCATTCCAAACTGGAGAAGAATTTACAATTAAGGACCTTATCAGATGCAAAGACACAGGGGTCATCTATCTCATCGAGTGTTCCTGTGGCCTCCAGTATGTTGGCCAGACTTCAAGAAGCCTCAGAGATAGGCTGAGAGAGCATATATTACTGATCGAAAAACAAAATAAGGACACCATACTATATAAACATTTTTCAGATAAACACAATGGCAGAATACAGGAGATGAGATTCATGGGCATACAAAAAATAATGAAAAATTGGAGGGGAGGGGACTTTGAAAAAATCCTTCTCAGGGCAGAGTCGAAATGGATTTTCCTTTTGGACTGCCTACACCCAAAAGGTCTTAACAATAAAGAGGACCTGGCCCACCTCTTTAATCAGTAATGAGAATCCACTCCTATGCCCACCTATGATTCAAATCAAACGTTAGGTCTCACCAACTTTCCTCCCCCATACATGAAAACATCTTACTTAAACTTATCTGAACCTTAGATAGTTAGTTAGGAATACCTTCCCTCTTAAAAGAATTACTACACGCACTCCTAGATATAACAGGACAAATGGTATATTACCCTACGATTACATAATAGAAGTTCCCTCTACATAAATGCTATGTCGGGTCCAATTTTAACCCGATAGGTTCATCAATCCCTGCTCATACACATTCATCAGTTCTCCTTATATGTAAGTGACACCCGATATTATGCTCGACTTCAAAATGCCAATCCACCAACCTCTCATTAAAGTAACAACTAAATATAGAATAACCCCAATTTTGACCTTAAAAGTCTAGTCCGCTCCTATTTCTCTAAGTTATTGCCTCTTGATTGATAATATATCAAAAAAAAAAAAAGGTCCAAACGGGCTAATATACACCTACAATTAACCTCACACGTAACAAACACTAAAATAAAATATATTTGAGTACCCATATTAGGATAACATTGCCAACCCTAACTGTTATTTTCTAAAGTAAATGCTATATCACATCCAATAGATTTTTGTTCTGTAGCGAAAAACATCTCCTCAATATTACCAACATAAGCAATCTGATCATAGGCACCACCTATGAAAGATTGGTCTCTAGACCATAGAAAAATTATAGCAAAACCACTGCCTGGTACCAGTTCACGATAACCCAAGGCACCATATCAATCCACTTTTCAAAATGTGGATTACAAGATGTACTGTTATTTGACCAAAATACCCTGCCTAATAAGAAATTGGGCCATGATGTTATGATGATGTCATATACTGTACACATGTATGAATATATATCAAGACCCGTTGAGTCCAAAATAGGGCACTCGCAACTTCCAATATACAAAGACGGTCCAAACAGTGACCATGCTCTGTATTGTATTTTATTTTCAGCTGCTTTCGATTACCATAAGTGTTGCAAAATACACTTAAGAGATACATATGGCATCTCCAACTGACAATTGTGTTTCTTTTTGCGATTGCCCATAGGGGCGGGGGGTCTGGGGATATCGCCGCTAATTGGTTAGCATGCTGCAACAGTTGTTTAATTTGGATGTACTGAATATCAGGTGAGGATACAGAGGCATGCTAGTCTGGTCCGTAAACCGGAAGTGAAGTCACGACTTTCGCTTTCCGTTTTTTGATACATCCAAATACATGCAATGATGTTGCCATAAGCACGTTCACTGAAATACCCCTTATATGACATGAAATATATTGACAAATAATCCATATATCTGACAATTAAAGCAACTTTATTTCCAAAAACCAAGCGGAACCGGAAGTGGAATGTTTTGTAAGCCACATCCGGGTATTCCAGCAAACCCCTATTTAAAGATGCTTTGCTTACCACTGGATCAGTCTTGAAAAAGGTCTTTTGAGGACCGAAACGCGTAGACCCTTTGGTAAGCATCTTTTCAACTCTATTATTACTATTTTTTACTGTATTACGCTATGTTGTTATTTTGGGTTGCAGGAATCTACTAGGGACGACAATATTGAGCCGCAGATTGCCTAAAGTTCATTGGGATCCCTGGAATTTACCTTGTCTCACCCATTACACTTTATTTTATATTTCTTTTTTTCACCTGGCTTTGTTGTGATTAGACTTTAATTTTTTATCACCACTGTGATATATTTGGATCACCTATTGGTCACAATTTGGACAACAAATGGATTAACTTTTTATGCCTGTTATTTCCGTTTTTTTCGCACCGATTTTTGCACTCACTTTGTTCTCCATCCCTCCTTTGTTGAACATCATTTTTTGGATTTTTCATTTTTTGGATTTTTCATTGACTAACAATTTGACTTTTAATTTTCATCCTATTTGTTTTTTTTTAGGACCCCTCACTATTTTTGATTGGATATCTTTTGTTTTTATGTCGGAGTCCTAGTTCTCATTCGACATTTATTCATGTGTACCTTTTATTTGTGACTTTTTTTTTCAACCAGTTTTATTATTTCCACTGTGTTGCACTCTGTCACATTCCACCTGTAACCATTTTTACTGTGTTGTATTTTGCTACATTGTATTTGTTCTCTGGTAGCTTTTAAGCATCCACATCCAGGTCTACTCTGAAAAGGGTTATTCTCATAATTTTGCATAACTCTGCACGCACCTCCCACACTTCACCACAGTGTACACTAAATATGGATCCATAACCTACTCCACTGACCCACCACATCCCACCCATTGAATTCTCAGACAGCGCTATCAACCTTTTTTATGTACCCTAGACTTCTACGTTAATTATATGAATGCCAAGGTATTTCTGATTTTACAGTTTTTTTAAATCCACTTACCGTCCTATGGTTTTATATATGTTTTAATATTTGTTTGGCAATTTTTGCCACTACACCACTTGGTTTTATCTTATTGTACAATTTATTATTTTATCTGATTGTAATAAATCCACATTTTTAAACGTATCGGCAGTTTTGTATATTTGTCCCTTGGCCTTCTGGCGCTGTACCGATCCCTGTGTCTTAGTATTACTTTTTTCTGGGGGAGGTTAGACCCCATTTTTCGGTTACAGCTTAGGGCATTCTTAGCGCTAGAATACCACCATTTTTATCTATTGATGCTCCCTAATTAACCCCTTCACTGCTGGGCATAATACACGTGTGGTGCGCAGTGGCATTTAGTGGCATTCTAATTACCAAAAAGCAACCACAAAGCCATATATGTCTGCTATTTCTGAACAAAGGGGATCCCAGAGAAGAATTTACAACCACTTTTGCCATAATTGCAGAAGCTGTTTGTAATTAATTTCAGTGAGAAACCTAAAGTTTGTGAAAAAATTTGTGAAAAAGTGAACGATTTTTTTTATTTGCTCGCATTTGGCAGTGAAATGGTGGCATGAAATATACCAAAATGGGCCTAGATCAATACTTTGGGTTGTCTACTAAAAAAAAACATATACATGTCAATGGCTATTCAGAGATTCCTGAAAGATATTAGTGTTCTAATGTAACTAGCGCTAATTTTGAAAAAAAAAAAATGGTTTGGAAATAGCAAAGTGCTACTTGTACTTATTGCCCTATAACGTGCAAAAAAAGCAAACAACATGTAAACATTGGGTATTTCTAAACTCAGGACAAAATTTAGAAACTATTTAGCATGGGTGTTTTTTGGTGGTTGTAGATATGTAACAGATTTTGGGGGTCAAAGTTAGAAAAAGTGTTTTTTTTTTCAATTTTTCCTCATATTTTATAAAGTTTTTTATAGTAAATTATAAGATATGATGAAAATAATGGTATCTTTAGAAAGTCCATTTAATGGCAAGAAAAACGGTATATAATATGTGTGGGTACAGTAATGAGTATATAAACGGTATATAATATGTGTGGGTACAGTAAATGAGTAAGAGGAAAATTACAGCTAAACACAAACACCGCAAAAATGTAAAAATAGCCTTGGTCCCAAACGGACAGAAAATGGAAAAGTGCTGTGGTCATTAAGGGGTTAATTATGTTAAAGTTAGGGGGTGTTAGGTTTAGGGTTAGGGTTACGTTAGGGTTAGGTTTAGGGGTTAATAGTTTAATTTAGGTTGTTGCGATATGGGGGGCTGACGGTTTAGGGGTTTATAGGTTTATTATAGTGGCGGCGGGGTTGGGGAGCGGCGGAATAGGGGTTAATATATTTATTATAATGTGGGAGATGTTGGGGTGCGGGGGAATAGGGGTTAATAACTTTAGTATAGTGGCAACGATGTCGGGGAGCGGTGGAATAGGGGTTAAATTTTTTTTTAGTGGCGGCGATGTCGGGAGCCGCAGATTAGGGGTTAATAGGTTTAATATAGTGTTTGCAATGCGGGAGGGCCTCGGTTTAGGGGTTAATAGGTAGTTTATGGGTGTTAGTGTACTTTGTAACAGTTTAGTTATGAGTTTTATGTAACAGTTTTGTTGCGTAAAACTCATAACTACTGCTCTCAGATGACGTAACGGATCGTGTCGGTATAGGGCGTAATGCAAGTTTTTAGCCTCACCTCAAAACTCGTAATGGCAGCGCTATGGAAGTCCCATGAAAAAACTTAATTTTTTTGAATGCGGGACTGCGTTGCGTTAGAGGCTAAAAGGCTTGCAGTACAGCTATACCGACAAGATGGCTGCGTTGCTGTTTTAATGCTGAAATGACCATACACGAACGCACAACTTGTAATCTACCTGAATGTTCTTAAAAAATAAGCAAAACTATACAATGTTACAAAAAACTCACATAAATGCATTATCTACAAAACATTTATGCAAAGAAAAATCTAGTGTACAATGTCCCTTTAAAGTAAAACTTCAAAATAGGTTAAAGTTAGCTTATGTGTCAATCCTTTACAAATATGGTACCAGAAAGAAATGGCACAGCACGTGCCCTGCATTACTGTACATGCACAGCGCCTTGTCTTTCTGGTGAACGCCAACAGGTAAGTAGCTCTACCTACAGAAAACCACTGCCCTTTGCTTAAAGGGACAGTCAACCATAGAATTGTTATTGTTTTAAAAGATAGATAATCCCTTTATTACCCATTCCCCAGTTTTGCATAACCAACACAGTTATATTAATGTACTTTTTACCTCTGTGATTATCTTGTATCTAACCCTCTGCAGACTGCCCCTTGTCTCAGTTATATTAATGTACTTTTTACCTCTCTAATTACCTTGTATCTAGAAACCTTCTTCCAGCCCCCTGATCACATGACTGTGACTGTTTATTATCTATTGTCTTGCATTTAACATTGTATTGTGCTAGATCTTAAATAACCCCCGTGCCTGAACACAGTGTTATCTATATAGCCCATGTGTACTTTCTGTCTCTTTGTGTTGAAAAGAGATTTAAAAAGCATGTGATAAGAGGCAGCCCTCAAAGGCTTAGAAATTAGCATATGAGCCTACCTATGTTTAGTTTAAACTAAGAATACCAAGAGAAAAAAGCAAATTTGATGATAAAAGTAAATTGGAAAGTCAATTAAAATTAAAAGTCCTGAAATTACCTGTAAAATAAATCCTAACCTGGCAAGCTCTAGTGTCTGAGAGGAAGAGGAGGAGCCTGTGCACAAGCAGCAGGCATCGCTCCCCTGCAGCTTTCCTTGTGGCGGTTCTTCGCGCCAGGATCTCCCTTTGACAAGGGGGGGAGAAGCTTGCTGTAGCCACCCTTTTTTTTGGATTACAACCGGGTGTTACCTCTCACAGCGTAACTCCATCAGCGCTGAGGAAAGAATCTTTCAGACCCGGAGCCTGATCTGAAGGCTGACCGATCAGGCTCCCTTTATGGTCCCTAGACCTAAATAGTTGGATCCTCTCACATTTGTTTCTCTGTGAGAGGGGCAGACAGCTAAGTTTCCTACTTGTAGTCGATGGAGCTTACAGCAAACTGACCGACACTCACCCTCAGCATTCTGAACCAGGACACAGCCAACAGCTACCACTTCACTGGTCTACATTATTTGTTTGCCTGCCGGATCACGCTCCCTACCCACCGATGATGCGAGTGGGGAGCTGACAGGTTAGAGCCGCTGCAGTGAGACGCCGACCCTTGACCTCCCTATCCGAAGTGGCGGCACCTCCCCACCGATGCTGCGAGGAGGAGCCGTTGATCGAGAGCTGCAGTTCTGAGAGAGAGAACGCGCTGGAGCCAAGCAGCTGCAGAGAGGTCAGCGTCCCTGAACCTGGGGCATAAGGCTTCGGTGGAGTCCCACAGAGGCTACCTTAGAGCAGCAGCATAAAGGTACATTTTCCTTTCATATTTGTTAATCGGGAAGAAAAGGCTGAAATCCTGAGAGGGCACTTCGCTGGAGGGGTGAGTGTCAGGTTATGGTTTTTTACCGCTTTGATAAAAAGCACAATTCAGCAAGTGCTTAGGGGGAAAAGAGAGTCCCTTAAAGCAGAATACTTTAAGTTGGTTAATAAACATATAGGGGACTGAGGAGGAAAAGGACAGAGTAAAAACAGAAAATCCCTCTCTTTACTTACTTGATAGACTTTCTTTGTTTGTATCTACAACCTCACAGTGGAAAAAACGCATTTAACAGAGATTAATAAGTGGGAGAGGAGAATAAGAGAATACAGGGGGCATAAGAGGGAAGGGAAGAAGAAAAGGGAAGAAGGAAGAAAGAAGGAAAAAAGGGAAAAGAAATAAGAGGAACATATACTTTCTTCCATTTTTCACATTAAGCACCTTCGAAAGATTACTTTGAAAATACAAGATTACATGAACTGTATTTAAGTGCTGATATTGCTTGTATTTTATTTTTCCAAGTGCATTGTGGCAATTTTTCTATGTACACCCCTTCCCTCCTCAGCAGCTTGACCCTAGCTATTTTGAGTGTTCCTCTCCCCCAGCTGGCTGTTTTTACTGCTTTTTGTTTTTTCTTATTCTTTTTCATTTTTTGCCTACGCTAAGACATCCAGCTTAACTTTATCTGGGTTAGAAGAAAGACCTCTTTTAGTAATTAAGATCAAGCATCTGTCAGCAATCTTGTTTAATGCTAAATCTGTTTATACCAGAAATAACTGCAAAAACTCTGGGTGATTTATATAAATACAGTCGAAGTGGGCAGGAAAGGACCACGTGGTCAAAAATCAAATAAGAGTAAGAGTCTTAAAAAGGAAGAAGGAGAAGATGCAGAAATCTCAAATTTATTCCAGCGGATAATTGGGGTATAAGACATAAAGTTTAAACTGAGAGAGCTAATCTTATAAATAAGATTAGATTCAGAGAGAGTATACCATAGGGTGATTAACCCACAATTTAAAGTTTTAAAACCCCCTGCAGAGTAAACTTAGGAGAGAGGGGGGGGATGAGAGGGAGGGGATGAGAGGAGAAAGAAAATCGTAACATATCTCTCTAACAGGGTAACACGGTCATAAGCTAGGTGAACTGATGTAAAAGAGGGGAAAGAAAGAGCAAAGGAGAGGAAAAAGAAAACCTCTTAAACTCACTGGCTTTATTCAGAGTGAACATTCTCCATACTATAGGTAGAGAATAAAACTACTGATCAAGTAGGGTGTGCATTGATTGGCGTTGGTTCATATACTACCCTTTCTTATCGCCATTTCCTGGTCTCCTCATTAATTTAATCACAGGTGTTTCTTATCTTTCACGTCACTTGAACACTGTCACATTCACAAGGCTTTCTGGTATGTAGACTATTTATTAATTTTTTCTTCCTTCACAATTTATAAAAAATTTTTTTTTTTTCTCTTTCACTTTTTCACGGTTCACTTTCCCCAACTAGGGGCTCGATTCCTAACCACACACGCTAATCGATTTTACCCTTCACTTTATGGATACATTTTTCACTCCTAAACACAATCCAGGCATGGCGGCCAAGAATAGGGAACGCAGGAACAAAAATTTGTCGGATGCCTCAACAGAAAAAACACTAATGAAGGCACTCCATTAAAAACCCAAAAGATCAATGTATCGCAAGATAGCCAAGATTTGGTAGCAAGTATTCTAGAAGCTATCTCCCCAAAATTTGATTCATTAAGGAATGAAATTAAACAAGATCTCACATCTCTCACAGCAGAAATTAGGCAATTTTCTGCAAGATTACAGGAGGCAGAACAGCGTGTTTCCGATCTAGAAGACCGAACAAATACATATATCCCCATGGTAGAAAGTAATCATAATGAGATAATGAAACTGCAAGCTAAGATTGACGATCTAGAGAATAGATCCAGGAGAAATAACCTAAGAATAATTGGTTTCCCTGACCCCCTTAAACAAGAAGACCTCATGAATATAGTAACCAAAATATTACCTACGTTACTAAAAATTCCTCCAACCCACCCTCCTATCTTGGTTGAAAGAGTCCACCGTTTGGGGAGAGCTACAGAAAACCCAACTAACACAAATAGACCTAGGCCAATCATAACAAGGTTTTTAAACTTTCAAGACAAAATGTTATACCTTCAGTTTTACCGCAAAAATCAGCCAATCATGTTTGAAGGTAACAAAATTCTTCTTTTCCAGGACTTCTCAATTGAGACCTCCAGGAAAAGAAGAGAGCTCTCCCCAATATGTGGAAGATTGATTAAAGAAGGTTGGCAAGCTACTGTAGTATATCCTGCTAGACTAAAGCTAGTCTATAAAGAGCAAATCTATTTTTTTGACTCTGCCGAAGAAGCAGTGAAAAAATTAGCAGAATATGGTATTAAATATTAATAGCATGATGGGTGGTTCAACTCGATTGTAAATAAAAATGTTTTATTATTTTCATTGGTTTGGTTTGCTAGGGGTCCCTTTTTTTTCCCCTCCCTCTCTCTCTCTTTCTCTCTCGTTCTCCTCTCCTCTATTCATCTTCCGTTAGCCCTTTTTATTGGCATCTACCCTTCCTTCGCGATATTTAGATCCTATGATACAAGTTAGCTAGGAATATTATGATCAGAATTACATCATGGAATATAGGAGGAATATCCTCGCCAATTAAGCAGAAGACGATTATCTCTCTTCTCCAAAAATTAAATACCACAATTGCACTTCTTCAGGAAACACACCTGAATACAGAGGAATCAATAAAGTTAAAATATTCTTGGGTATCGGAGGTACTCTTCGTGCCCTCGCTAAACAGAAAGAAAGGCGTCGCTATTCTCTTAGGGAAAAAGTTAGCTTATGAAAAATTGCTTATTTTAGCAGATCCAGATAGTAGATATTTGATCTTAAAAATAAAAATTCTGGGGTCAATTTATACCATTTGCAACCTCTACGCTCCAAATGTAATAGACTACCATTTTGGGACACTCTCCAAGCTCAACTCCTACAGACTATGGAGGGCCAAGTAGTCATAGCCGGTGATTTTAATATGTCTCCTTCTTTTTCTCTGGATAGATATAGATATAAAGGTATAATTAGAAAGACAAAAAAGGATAATCTCGAAATGAAGCTATTCAAAAACATCTATCAAACATTAGCAGTAAGAGATGTGTGGAAGGTTCAGAACCCTGATAGTAAGGCTTATTCGTGCCACTCGAGAGCTACTAAGAGTCTCTCTAGGATAGACTTAATGTTAATAAATGACAGTTGTTATCAAACAGGACCCAAAGCAACCATAGCAGATATCTGCATTTCTGACCACGCTCCAATAATGCTAGACATTACAATCCAGAAGAGGAACCGTGGTGGTACACGCTTCTTTTATCCAAAATATCTCAGTAATAATATAAAATTTAAAGATTGGCTAAAAAGTAGAGTGGAAGAGTTTTTTAGGCTTAATGAAGGCTCTGTATCTAGCCCCTCAATATTATAGGAAACAGCAAAGGCGGTCTTGAGAGGTGATATCATAGCATATATAGCTAAGATTGATCGTGACTCTAAACAGAAAGAAAGACAATTAATAGCCTCAGTGGCTAATGCATATAACACCTATCTGAGTATTCCTTACGAGGCTAACTGGAATAAATATATCAGAGAAAAAAAGAAACGTGATTCATTTATTATATCAAGAACAGTGCATTCAGAATTAAAATATCAATCTAACTTATACAAATATGGCAACAAGGTAGGCAAAATGCTTTCGAGTCTGGTAAAAAATTCCAGACAATCAAGTACAATTGAATACCTGCAGGTTGAAAATATTCGTTTAACCTCCACAGAAGAAATTTTAGATTCATTTTTTCAATACTATAAGGAGATCTATGCTTCATCGCCGATGGACAAAGAAGCACAGGAGAGGTTCTGGGATAAGCTTCCTGTTATGAAAGCTAAAGCTGAGTTCATAACTAACTTAAATGCGCCAATATCTGAACCAGAAGTCTTACAGTCAATACGGGAACTAAAGTCAGAGAAAGCACCAGGCCCAGATGCAATTCCCAATGAATTTTACAAAAGTTTAGATGAGACAATTGCCCCTTATCTTACCAGTCTATTCAATTTCTTTTTTGATGGCGAGAATACTCAAATTCCGCCTAATTTTCTAGAGTCACACACTATTCTCATTCTAAAACCGGGTAAGAGCCCGCAAAATAGAGAATCATATAGACCAATAGCACTATTAAACTCTGATTACAAAATTTTTACATCTATACTTGCCAGAAGGCTGCAAAAGGGACTAGCTGAGATTATACACAAAGACCAAGCAGGGTTCTTGCACAACCGCAGTTCAGCCGCCAAGATAAGACAACTCCTTTTGGTGGTTGATTATTTTAAAAATTCTGAGGATAAATTTCAAACATCATATCCAGATGCAGCAGTAGTTGCAATAGACGCTGAGAAAGCCTTTGATAGGGTCAATCATCATCATCTATTTGACACACTAAGCAGGTTCGGTCTGTCAAACAACTTTCTCAACCTAGTTAAAAACATCTGCACAAAAGCATCAACAAGTTTAGTTATTCATGGTCAGATGTCGGGAAAAATTAAGTTAGAAAAAGGCACTAGACAAGGGTGTCCCTTATCACCCTTGTTATTTGATTTAGCAATTGAGCCGTTAGCCATTTTGATAAGACAAAAAATAGAAGGTATTACAATTGGTAGAAAAGAGGCTAAAGTGGCATTGTACGCTGATGATTTGTTGGTTTATATAGCCAATACCAATAAGAATATCCCCAGGTTATTAAATATAATTGATACCTTTGGTCTCTTCTCAGGATATAAAATGAATACTACTAAATCAGAAATACTTTGGCTAAGGGTAAAAAATTATTCCCTGATCGACAATCCATTCAAAACAGTATCTAGTTCATTTAGATATCTTGGGATTATTATTTCAGTAAATCCACCAGAATGGTACTCATTAAATTTTACCCCTATTCTTAAGCAAGCAATTCAACAAATGAGGAATTGGCAAAATCTTCCCCTCTCAATAGCAGGACGAATAGCACTCTGTAAAATGGTTATATTGCCAAAGATTTCCTATCTGTTTCAAAATCTTCCATTAATTTTAAAAACATGCGATGTTATGAAGTTTAATACAGCCCTTCGTAAATTTATTTGGCAAGCCAAGAAACCCAGAATCTCCTTAAAGAGACTAACACTTCCTAAACAAAAAGGCGCTACCTGATTTACTTTTATACAACTTGGTCTTTCTCGGACGAATCGCGGTTGATTGGATCGCAGAAACAAATAATTTCTCAGATTATGATCTTGAACATAGCGTGACAAAGCCATTCTCGCCAATTTCGCTCTTGCACATTCCTCTCCAACAAATACCTAAACAAATAAAGGATTTGAAGACCATATACACGATACTTAAAGCTTGGGGGAAAATTGGCTCCTATATTCAGATAAATACTCAAATACCAACATACCAATCGTTCTTAGGGAATCCAGAGTTCCAAGAGGGAACACAAGATCAAATCTTACGCAGTTGGCATAGCCAAGGATTAACGAGAGTCTCTCACCTCTTTAAGCAAGAATCAGGTGTCATTAAGACGTTCGAAGAATTGAAACTGGAATTTAACGTAAGAAATCAGGAATTTTTTATGTACTTACAAACTAGACATTATGCATGGCATCTAATTAACAAATATAATTGGAAATGGTCATGGGGCAAGCTGGATAACTGGATAACACTAAATAGAACAGGTCTCTTTTCCATAGCCCCATGGTACAATCTTCTTGTTTCATATAAAGGAGATGAAAATTTAATGAATATTTTAAAAAATGGGCAAATCAGGTCAATATAAATAGTGAATTACAAGTGGCCAGGTCAATTCAATTATCGATGGAAGCAACCATGGCTGAGACCTGGAGAGAATCACATTTAAAACTTTTATATCGAACATATTATACACCGGAGGGGGGTTACAGGTGGTATAACATAAATTTTAATAAATGCCTCAAATGTAGACTTCCTGCAGCGGATTTAGTCCACATTTTATGGGAATGTCCAAAAATCAAACAGTTTTGGTATAAATTAGAATACTGGCTAAACAAGTCATTAAAAATCATTCCTCTCAAAATGTCTCTAGCTAATGTTGTTTTCTTAGTTGACAAAAATAATAATTATACCGACTCCAAAATTGTAAATCTAGTCATTTTAGCAGCTAGAAATTTAATATTTAAAAACTGGAAAAGCAAGATAGCACCATCAATCACTGAAGTTAAAAATTATCTCAGAAAACAATATTTAATTGAACAGAAGGCCACAGATCTAAAATTAGAAAGAGAAATAAAATTATTTTTTGATAAATGGACAAAATTCATAAAAATGTTCCCGCCATCTGAAATTGAATATTTAATATTCCCTTTCAGAGATACCGATTTAGTACTTCTGGGCACTTGGTGAGGAGGAGAGAGAGAAGATAATATTACCCTTTTTTTTTTTTTTTTTTTTTTATTTATTTTTCATTTTTTTTTTTTTTTTTTTTTTAAGGTCACTATTTTAAGTTTATGTGTTAAGTAAGATACAAAACACAGCTTTGAATATAAACTGTTATGTTTATCAGGTTAGATAGTATAGTAAATGCAGTCAGGCAGGTGCCATGCTCATTTGTTTTATTTTCTATTAACTTAGATATTATGCATGACGTAGGTCTTATGTAAGTTTCATTTTAACATTTATTGAGTCTCTAGCAGGAAAAAATTGGAAAATATGAGGTTGAGTGTATTTAGTTGGTAGGCCTGCATTCCTCAGTGAGGTCTTAGGCGCGATTATGTATTCTTTTTGAAATGTAAGATGTTATTTCTTTTTGTTTGTCATGTATTACGCATTTAAGCTCAATAAAAAATTATATTTAAAAAAAATGTAAAAGTCCTATCTGAATAATGAAAGTTTAATTTATACTTGACTGTCCCTTTAACTAGTACTCAGGGGATACATAAACCAATAACCGGTGGTACTGGCACAAGCAAGGTTAATCACTGCTCTGACATTTAAATGGCTGTTTGTGAGTTACTTGCAGCCAGAGGGTAAAATCACTGGGATCATTTCATGTGGGCAGAGAGACAGGCAGAGAGAATAATGCTGATGTCAGTAAGGGGTTATTGCATTCTTCTTCTTGATTCCTAAGGAATATGGCTGATACTTATTGCTTCTTTCATACTAATGCACATTCATGTAATCCACACTTCTACAGATATACAGGAACCCCTAACACTTATTTCTTACAAGTCAAGTACTTAAAGCCTCAATTAGAAAGATTCATGAGTGCTTTAGATTTGAATGGGTCTTAAATGCTATGATTTAACACTTTAGCCGCCAGTGTACAGTACATTGTTATGGAATGCATTGCCGCCTTCTCTGGCAGACAGTGGGTTAAAGCTAGCAGTGGTACAGAAGAATGGCTAGCTGGCATCTATATGTCATTTGTGGAGTCAGCTGGCAGCAGTGACAAAAGCCCTGTGTGCCCTGTGAGTGCGTGGGAGACTGTCATTTATTGAATAAAGGTACAGATAGACCTATTTTATTATCTTCCTTGCCCCCTGGCATCCTGGCACTCGCACAAGAGCCAGTGAACACGCCATTCTCTTGCCGTTTCCTGAGAGTCACAAGGTTTCCTGCTCTCATTCCTAAGGGTAGCCCAGTTAGTCTAGGTTACGGCTGACTCTTGTGCCAACCTGGTAGAAGCAGTGAGCACTTTATGAGGAATGTAGTGTGTGGAGATTTACACAAAGCTTTATGTGTTACAGTCAATGCAAAGACTCATATATTGCTAGCACCTTGTAGTTTGTTTTTCCCCTGCTACGTCTTCTTCATTATCTACAAATTCACAAATGTGTTCATCGTATCCATGACACTGGAAGAGAATTAAAGGGACATGAAACCCAAAATGTTTCTTTCATGATTTAGATAGAACAGACAATTTCAAACAACTTTCCTGTTTACTTTCATTATCAAATTTGTATCATTCTCTTGGTATCATTTGTTGAAGGAGCAGCAATGCACTACTGGTTTCTAACTGAACACATGGCTGAGCCAATGACAATCGGTATATATATGCAGCCACCAATCAGCAGCTAGAACCTAGGTTCTGTGCTGCTCCTGAGCTTACCTAGATAAACCTTTCAGCAGAGGCTAACAAGAGAAGGAAGCAAATTAAATAATAGAAGTCAATTTGAAAGTCGTTTAAATTGTATGCTCTGTCTAATTATGGCTTTACTGTCCCTTTAAGTATCCAAGGTAAAGAAAAAATATGTTAAACAGTTATTTAGATTTGCAGAACATGAGAACAGAATCTTTTATTTATTTATTTCCAACAATGAGTACAGTTACACAATGAGTACAGCTACACAATGAGTACAGTTACACAATGAGGACCGCTACACAATGAGTACAGTTACACAATGAGTACAGCTACACAATGAGTACAGTTACACAATGAGTAGTTACACAATGAGTACAGTTACACAATGAGTAGTTACACAATGAGTACAGCTACACAATGAGTACAGTTACACAATGAGTACAGTTACACAATGAGTACAGCTACACAATGAGTACAGTTACACAATGAGTAGTTACACAATGAGTACAGCTACACAATGAGTACAGTTACACAATGAGTACAGTTACACAATGAGTAGTTACACAATGAGTACAGCTACACAATGAGTACAGTTACACAATGAGTACAGCTACACAATGAGTACTGTTACACAATGAGTAGTTACACAATGAGTACAGCTACACAATGAGTACAGTTACACAATGAGTACAGTTACACAATGAGTAGTTACACAATGAGTACAGCTACACAATGAGTACAGTTACACAATGAGTACAGTTACACAATGAGTAGTTACACAATGAGTACAGTTACACAATGAGTACAGCTACACAATGAGTACAGTTACACAATGAGGACAGCTACACAATGAGTACAGTTACACAATGAGTACAGTTACACAATGAGTACAGCTACACAATGAGTACAGTTACACAATGAGGACAGCTACACAATGAGTACAGTTACACAATGAGTACAGTTACACAATGAGTACAGCTACACAATGAGTACAGTTACACAATGAGTACAGCTACACAATGAGTACAGTTACACAATGAGTAGTTACACAATGAGTACAGTTACACAATGTGTAGATCATTCCACCTCGCAGGGTGGTTAAAGTAAATTATTAAAACAAGGCGATACATCCGTAAGAAGATTTCTAAACACTTGATAGTACCACAACGTTTATACATTTCAGAGCATTGTTATAAATGAAAATAACAAATATTGAATACAATTTGTGTACTCACTATTGGGGTTTTATTGTTATAACTATAACTAAACTTTACAAAATAAAACAAAACACATATATAAGATTAAGTAGCCTAAGATAAGTAAATAAAATAAGTAAATAGATGTGTGGGGCAGAATGATCCCTACGTTGCATTTTGCATGTCCAATCATGTACAAGGATATTGGAAAGGATGTATTGGGTCTTATGGATCTGTCTATGTTTAGAGTGATGGGCATAACGCACTGGATCGATATAAAAAAATGCAGCAAAAAGAGGGAGTGTGACCAAGCACACAGGAATGGGCATAGGATACAGTAAGGTTGTGTCAACCAAGAAGTTGATAATAATGGTTTTGATTTACTTTCAACATAAAAGTGGAGTGAGCAAAAGGAAGTGGAATGCTCTGTTGATATAGCCAGGGTGCATGTAAAGCAAATTGTTCCTTCCTTCTGAGTTAGCTTAGTTGTGCTACACTATAGTACTAAGCAGTAAACCATAGATGATGCAGCTGTGTGTTAAGAGGCTGTGCACTTTGTGGTTGGAGTTAGCACAGTGACCTAAATGCTATTGAAGAAGGTGAACTTCCGACTGAATTTCTGTTCGGTGCATTTTATCCCCTCAAAGGGAGGAACAGTAAAATCCCCACATTATTTACAGGTAGTTGCAAGAATGATAATGCCCCAACAAGTTATTTTAGTATAGAACACAAATAAAAATCAACTATACTATACTATGAAGATGCCCTAAACATTTTCTATCCTGCCATACCGTTTCGAAGTAGAAATACTGTGTTAACTAGGAGAACATATTCTAAATCAAGAAACACGGCAGTCAAGTTAGACATTTTAACCAGTTATAGATAAGGAAGTAAATAATGGTTAGATTTAGTTTAAACACATGCAGGCTCTAGAAAAGTACTGTCTGAAGAGATATGCCATACCCGTATCCAATACTATATTTATTGGTAGACTGAGAAGAGGTAAATAGATCAGCTAGTCTCATTGTACCTAGAGTTCAATGGCGTATGGGTAAAAAAGGGTAGAAATCAGCCAACACCCGTAGCTAAACGGTTCTTACACTGTCTCCACCATCCTGCAGGATTCACATCCATGGTGTCAAGCATGTTATCTCCAGGACTGATTTTCAAATGTGTAGGCATGGTTCCAATTTTATATGTATGTTAAATATGCACATCTCCGTTTGTGGTGGTGCATTTATACTGCGAGTCGAAGGAAACCTTTGCCGCCACTACAGGATTAGGAGTTTTGTGAGCAGTCTTCTTTTCCTCTCTAGTTCCGAGGTCGGATTCTGAGGCAGCCGCCGGGGGAGACAATGAAGATATCAGTGCTCTCTGCATGAGATCTTCCATACTGGGTTCTGACAGGATCAGGCAGCCGAGGGCTCCACCCGTCTCCAACCTCAGTGTCGCTTCTTTCTTTAATGAGGGGATTAGGGTTCTGAGGCTGCCATCCGTCTCCCACGTGTAGGATGTGATGTTGTATGCCATATCCTGTTGAGTGGGGACACGTCGATTGGACCCAGAGTTTTTTTAACGGGAGGGCTGATCCTCCAATTGTATGAAGGTGTAAAGGTCCATGAATGACGATATGAGTCGGTCCAGCCTTGGCAAAAACATGACTCTTAGTTCAGTTCGAATGCGGGTAGTAGAACAAAGTTCTTTGGTCTTGAATAATTCCATTACTGAGTCAAGGGTGACCAGCAATAGGAAAAGAGTAGAACTAAATACAATGTGGCGGTAGAAATTGCCCCACAGCGCCAAATGGCCTTTTTACACTACAGTCACTTCTCAGGGGCAAGGGCGTGATGTAAGGCCCTTCACGCATCAGGTTTCGGCTGCAGCAAGTGCCCGCTTATGTTAGGGTGCCTACTCAGCAAGAAAATAGCGTGGATTAGCCGATGGCAGTGTATGATTGCTTATTTTTCAAGAGTCGTTATGCAGAGCTCCTTCCTCTTGCTGCCATTCGGTTGCTCCACCCACCGGAAGTCAACAGGATCTTTTATTGCTTTTATCTATTTCTGAATTAAACACGTTTACTTTTCATACATTTTTTTTGTAGAAAAAGCCCTGTTTAGCCAAACACATTGTTTTGTTATACATAGAAATCTGCAAGACAGTTGTGTTGTTTGCAGGGTACAGCCTTAAATCAGCTGTTAATCTGTGCAGCTGTAGTCTGTATTGCTGGTCAGCATCCGACTGGCGCTAAACTACAGCTGCAATGTGATTGCTTTTTATTGCTGCAGCAGTTTGCAGTAATGTCAGATTCAGTGTTCTCCACAGAAAATGTTGCCAGCCGGGTGGCATTATTTAGTAGCCAGGTGGCATTATTTACTAGCCGGGTGGCATTATTTAGTTGATGGGTGGTATTATTTAGTGGCTGGGTGGCATTATTTAGTAGCCAGGTGGCATTATTTAGTAGCCGGGTGGTATTATTTAGTGGCCGGGTGGCATTATTTACTAGCCGGGTGGCATTATTTAGTAGATGGGTGGTATTATTTAGTAGCCGGGTGGCATTATTTAGTAGGGTGGCATTATTTACTAGCCGGGTGGCATTCATTAAAGTATCTTTATGACTCCAATGTCCCTTTAAGTCAGAAAAAATGAGCAGGTGGCACCGCTTCTCCTGTACATATAAATATCTGTCCCTTTAATAACTAACACAATGAGAGATTTAATCACAGGTAAGCGAATATGATTTCTTCAATTCGTATTTTATTCTGAAAAATCCTGATGAATCTAGACAATTAAAGGGACAGTAACGATATTTTAATTACAAAACATTTCTGTTGTTTTGCTATAGAATAATATATCAGCCAAGTCTTAACATTTAAAAAAAATAGCATCCTTTTGTTACTGCAGACAATTTAACACCCACCATTTGTCTTATTTAAAGGAACCAATCTGGGCTTTAGTCTGCAGACAACAAGGCTAACCAGTGTTGTAACTTTAAGTAAAAATGTAATTGTTTTGTAGATGTTATCAGTTAAATCCAATTAGGGACATATATGTAGCATGGTTAGCCTTGAAAAGTCAGCAAGAAGCATTTCAAAGTCTATGACTTGTAAATTAATCGATTTAGAGCTAAATTGTATAAAGGGAGGGCAAAATAAATTATGACAATATATTGCAAAGTTGTTTCATTACAAGTAACTAAAGATTTTATATAAAAAAAAAATCTCAAGATGTTTCCTGCCGCTTTAAGTGCATCTGTATTTCACTACTTTATCTTTATGGTTACAAATAAATACAAATAAAAAAGAAATATAACAAACAAAATCCCTCAGTTTGCATTAATTGTTATGATTTTAGATGCTGGCTTAATACTAAAGGTTTCTTATTCACTTTGCAGTTGATATGCGAGAGATCAAGGAGATACGGCCTGGCAAGAACTCGCGGGATTTCGAGCGGTACCCAGAAGATGCGCGGAAGTTGGACGCCTCTCTCTGCTTCATTATTCTGTACGGGGCTGACTTCAGGTTAAAGACTGTCAGTGTTGCAGGTAAGTCACCGCTTGTGGCCCCAGAATGATTCCTGATACTCACATCCAGTTTATTTTCTAGTAACTTCAGTGACCAGATCATACTGGACCAGTAGGAGAATCTCAAAACCTTTATAGTGCACATAGAGCAGTGATGCAGAGGGCCTAAGCATCATGGGAAATGTAGTTCTGAAACATCAGCCACGGTTCACCATCACTGACATAGAGTCTTGGGGGCCGATTTATCGTGTGTCTGGCGGACATGATCCGCTGTATCGATCATGTCCGACAGACATTGATAAATGCCGACAGCATACACTGTCGGCATTTTTAATTGCACAAGCATTCCTTGTGAAATGCTTGTGCAATGTCGCCCCCTGCAGATTCGCGGCCAAACGGTCGCTAGCAGGGGGTGTCAATCAACCCGATCGAATGTGATCGGGTGGATTGCTGTCCTCCACCTCAGAGGTGGTGGACGAGTTAAGGAGTAGCGGTCTTAAGACTGCTGCTTCTTAACTTTTGTTTCCGGTGAGCCTGAAGACTCGCGCGGAAACAGCTGCATATAGCAGTATTCAGGCCGTGATAAATTGACCACTTGGAGTATTTTGCCTCCAACTGTAATACAGTCACTAATAAAGGAGTAGATTGTGTGATATTCCATTTCACTGATTAGTCATTTTTTTCCCCATAGTAATTAAAACACACACATATATACCTCATACTTAACCATTGATCAGCCACCCCCCCTTAGACATGTGCAATGTTTGACCAAGTGACTAAAATGTATTTGCACTTTATTTTTAAGTGTAGTCAAACTTGTAAATGTTGTGAAGGTAGTAACACAGAAACACAGAAACACACAGACACACTCATACACTGAAACACACACTCACACATAAGGATTCACATATAGACACTCTAGCAGACAAGCAAAGAAACACAAACACACTCAAACACAGACACTCAGCACTTGTTTACATTGACCTGACAAGTAGAGTTCTGATGATCTTTTTGTCAAGGAAGATGCCAACTATATGATGATAACAGCATGCAGTGGCTGAAAGGAAGCACCCTGATCTGCCTAAACAATCATTTAAAGGTTAAGTGGTGGATTGGTGACTTCCGGAAAGGTTACATTAGTCTGAAAGTCTGTAGAAAGATGAGAATAATCAGTAGGAAGGTCAAAATGTCCTAAAAAAGAACAGACTATAAACACACAAACTCAAACACAAATTTGCACATACACCCAAGGAAACACACACAGAGACAGCCTCAGAAAACATACAAAGACAGGTACATAAACCCTCACAGAAACAACCACAGAAAATGCACAAAGACATGCACACACCCTCAGAGACACCCACAGAAAACACACAGACATACACACACACACCCTCACAGAGACACCCACAGAAAACACACAGACATATGCACACACCCTCACAGAGACACCCACAGAAAATACACAGACATATGCATACACCCTCACTGAGACACCCACAAAAAACACACAGACATACATACACACACACCACACACGTGCACACCCTCACAAAGACACTAACAGAAAATGCACAAAGACATATGAACATACCCTCACAGAGACATCCACAGAAAACACACAAACACGTACACACCCACCCTCACAGAGGTATCCACAGAAAATACACAAAGACATACATACACACACCCTCACAGAGACACCCACAAAAAATGCACAAAGACATACGCACCCTCACAGAGACACCAACAGAAAATGCACAAAAACATACACACATCCTTACAGACAGCCACAGAAAATGCACAAAGACATATGCACACACCCTCACAGACACCCACAGAAAATGCACAAAGACAGACACACACACCCTCACAGAGACACCCACAGGAGGTAACATTTCTGCACATTGCTATCCCCTGAATCAACAGTGTGTGACATACATGATAAAAAATAGCAGAAATTAAGAGATCACTTTTTAAAGATTCATATTTGTAAATGTGCAAACAAAAATAATTCTATGAATTCAAAATTGTACAATAATGATCTGTCAGAATGGGTAGATGAAGAAAAGTACTTTTGAAAGGTTGAAATATGTTTGGGGGGTTCCCCCCCATTTTCCCCAACCAAGAGCATGTTCCCATCTGTCAGCTGAACTTTTGGATTTTGAAAATGCTGTACTCTATATGGTCTCGGTGGAACCATAATCTGTGGTACTCAATCTCAACGATTTATGCTTGTTTAGGCTTGTATGTTTTTAAAAATGAAGTCAGCTGTAGTGTAAACTGAACAGTGTCAAGTTAACTCATTTCAAACACTGAGCAATCTTTGCCCGAGATTTTAACATTTTATGCAAATATAAAAATCTTAGATGAAATGCCCCCTGGCTCCTGGAAAGTCCTTGCATAAAGGAGCAGTAAACTGGAATTTAATTAAAATATATAAATAAATAAAAAATGATATCTGCCAAAAGGGCACCTACTATTTATTATTTTTTAAAAAGCATAAATACACTGCTGCATATTGCTAAAAAAAAGGTGTTTTTATAGACCCCTGGCCCCACCACACAACTACCACACTGAAGTTATAATCCGAAATTGCACAAAGAAATAAAAAACATTTACTAAGTAATTCTTACCTCCTCTGCAAATGAAGTTGATCTGCCGTCTGACACACACAAACTGAAGTGCCAAGTCTGTCTCAAACTGTGCATAGTGGTTTAGTGCACACTAAGAAATCCTCTCAAATGTAATGACATTTTCCACACTCAATAGCACTCTGCTGTAGCGCCCTCTGGTGGATGCCAAAATTTTAAAAAATATATATATATTTTTTTTAAATAATAGCTTTGCTAGCCTCATGGGGCCCCCTGGCCCAGTGGGCCCCTGACAGGAGTCACCTCTGTCACCGCCGGATGGCGGCCAGTTGCCCGCCCCAGGTATTGGTAGAGACAGTTCTGCTTCAGCTGCTGCTACCAATAGGGAGTTCCATGTCATACTCCAGAAAATAACTGCACAGCCCCCTTAAAGGGATATTATACAGCTCTTGCTTTTGTGTAAGGATATTACTTGTCCTCCCTACAGACATAGCAGCTTTAGCCAATTTGCAGCAGCAGCTTTATGATTCTGACAGAACATGCAATATTACTTTTCAATTAGTTCTGTTATTTACTTGGTTCTTGTGGTATCCTTTGTTGAAAAGCATAGCTAGGTATCCTCAGGAGCAGCAATGCACTACTGATTGGTGGTTGCACATATGTCTCTTATCATTGGCTCACCATGTGTGCTCAGATAGCTCCCAGTAGCGCATTGCTGCTCTAGAACTGTCTTTATCTGAGTAACTAGTTATATGAAATGCAATAATCCAAAAAGAAAGCACATTCAATCATTTTGTTTTGTTTTTGGCTGTCCCTTTAATAAACACGAATTGTACATAACTAAAATACAATAACCAGATGTTTCTTTGTGCTGACAAATACGTTATTAAAGGAACATGGAAACTATGATGAGCGTACACATTTACACATCTTCTCAGATTACTTTCATTATCAAAATTTCTCTGTCTCGTGGTTATCTTGCATACTGAGATAGCTCAGGAGCGTGCACGTATCGTGTGTGCTATGGGCTAAATTGCAAGCTGAGTACAAAAGAGCAAGCTGTATGGAGTGTAGACATCACTGGCGCACAATCTATACTGCCTGCATTATATGCTGGTATTACAAAATAACTATATATTGGGCTAGATTACAAGTGGAGCGCTAAATATCACTTGCACACAAGCAATATTAGCTCTCCCACTGAGTAATACCAGCACACACTAATGTGCACTGGTATTACAAGTTAAGCGCAATACAAATGTGAGCTCGCGTTCACATTGCTAGGATGCATTGCGCTCAAAATACTGCCTAGTTCAGTTATTTTATGAAAAAATAAAAATGCTACAATTTGTATTTTTTAATAAGATATATTACACTGTGTTTTGGGGGCATATTTATAAAATTAACCAGAGATCTGATCTCTGGTTCATTTTATAAGCACTAATTGCTACCGTGAGCTCGCTGTAGCAAGCCTCTTGTAATGGCTAGGTATTTATTGGGCAAATTTCGAGCGCACAATAAATTAGTGCTCCACTTGTAATCTATCCCATTGTTTGTGTGGTCGTACAGTGCGTTCTACCCTATTCATGTTCAATGGCACTAAAATTCACGTCAGATACCACTTGAGCGTAAAGCTGATAGCGCGTGAAAATTCCTCTGAGTGATAGAGTTTTTTGTTACCTTTTCTGGCTGCTATTCACCTTCCATGTTTTTGAACGCATACAGGGAGATTTATCTGTCTGCCCGCCATTTGCTAAATCGGCCCCATAGTAGCAAGCGATAACAATTAAAGGGACACTGAACCCAAATGTTTTCTTTTGTGATTCAGATAGAGCATGCATTTTTAAGCAACTTTCTAATTTACTCCTATTATCAATTTGTCTTTGTTCTCTTGCTATCTTTATTTGAAAAAGAAAGTCCAGAACCCTAGACAGCACTTGTTTATTGGTGGATGAATTTATCCACCAATCAGCAAGAACAACCCAGGTTGTTCATCAAAAATGGGCCGGCATCTAAACTTACATTCTTGCTTTTCAAATAAAAGTACGAAGACAATGAAGAACATTTGATAATAGGAGTAAATTAGAAAGTTGCTTAAAATGACATGCTCTATCAGAATCACAAAAGAAAAAAATTGGGTTCAGTGTCCCTTTAATACCTGGTTTAAAGAGAAAGCGGCATTTCAGATTGTGCGCATCTTGGAATATGAGCTCAGTGAGCTTGCTATTACTGATTCCCACTGAAAGACATGCACTATAAGTGCCGGGTGCATTGGAAATATTTTGGTTAAACATTTTAACCAACAACTTATAATAGCCGATTGCAAATTTCTAACTGTATGAGAGTAAGCGCAAAAGAACACAGCACTCTTTATCTGCCGTGCTCTACTTGTAATCTAGGCATACATCTAAAACATTGTTATAAACACCACTGTCATACAAGACACGTGCACGCTCCTGAGCCTACCTCATAGAAAGGAGCAAGGCAGCCTCTATCTGAATCATAACATTTTCATTTTACTTCAATGTCCCTGTAAGATAACCTGAAATCGGATGCAATCTATTATTTCTTTTCTAAACCTGTCCCTATGTTTGTGCAGCAATCCCTAAGCAAGTTGTCATACATTAGTACGACTGTGAGATACAGGAATACTCGCTGCGCCCTGCTGCGCGCTCACATAGGCCCCACCCTACAGCTCTAAGCCTCTCATGGAATTTGTTACAATTAATTGCTTAGGTCGGAAGCAGAAAATGCCCAGCAAAGCTGCCAACATTTGTGTATCCCATGGGAACCTCCCTATGAAGCTGAAGCAGATTTATCTGAGCGTGTCGCTTTTCTGGCTTTGCCAAACTTGGATAATCTTCTTGTCAGCCAGAAAAAACAGTGAATACAATAACAGGCACATTCCTTTTTTATACACTGGCAAGATTCTAGTAAGAGAGGAGTTTTCTATATGGTATAAACAGCAGTGATTCTCATTTAGTTTTTCCCTGCAGATATATATACAGGTAGCCCTCAGTTTACGCCGGGGTTAGGTTCCAGAAGGAATGGTTGTAAATCAAAACCGTTGTAAATTGAAACCCAGTTTATAATGTAAGTCAATGGGAAGTGAGGGAGATAGGTTCCAGGCCCCTCTCAAAATTGTCATAAGTAACACCTAATACATTATTTTAAAAGCTTTGAAATGAAGACTTTAAATGCTAGACAGCATTATAAACCTAATAAAATAATCACACAACACAGAATATATAATTAAAGTAAGTTAAATGAACAAAAACATTTGCTAAACAGCATTATAAACCTAATAAAATAATCACACAACACAGACTTCACTTGCATTTTTCTGCAAACAGTTCTTTCTATGCATTCCAATCTGGACTGAGTTATAGACAGGAAAATCTTGTTCCTTTGAAATGTGCTCGATAGCTCAGGTCTGGTTAAACTGATTAAATTCAGCTTGCTTGGCTTTGCTGCAACACAAGCAGACAGCTCCACCTACTGGCTATTTTAATAAATGCACTGCTTCTCAGTGCTTTTCAATAGCAGTCACATGACTGGAAAAAAAGGTTGTTATTCTGAAACGGTGTAAATTAAACCGTTGTAAAACGAGGGCCACCTGTATATGTACATATACAGTATATATATATATATATATATATATATATATAAATACATATATATATCACTATATATACGTCTAAAGCTGCTTAGCACTCACAGATTATCCTTATAATGCCGGAGTGTTCCTGAACCATCATCACATTTGTTAAAACCCCCAAAATGTAATGAATAAAGTACATGTGAGATATTATGACCAGAGAGAGCCTTCTTGTATACAGTATAAAACCCTTTATCCAAACTGCTGGAGACCGAAAAAAAGTTTGGATTTTGGAACATTTGTATTTTTAAAAAGGGACAGATTGGAGAATGGATGGAGCCAAGTGTAAACAATATCTTATGTCATTAAGGTAATATTTACATGTCAGAATACAGCTTATTCCTGTAACCTAAAGGTAGTTTTGTATCATTTTTAATACTTTTCTATACATACTACCCTCAGTCAGATAGTACAGTACGGTAATCAGAAAAGTCATATTTGTTTTTTTAAATAAATTATTATTTGCACTTTAGAACACAAAAAATAAAAACAAAATAAAACAAAGACACAGGGGCCGATTTATCATGGCACAAATGGGGCCGTATACCCTCTGCCGGAAACAGGAGTTAAGAAGCAGCGGTCTTAAGACCGTTGCTCCTTTACTCGTCCGAGGCATCTGGGGCTGCAGACATCAATCCGCCTGATCTCATATAATCAGGTTGATTGACACCCCCTGCTAGCGGCCAATTTGCCGCAAATCTGCCGGGGGTGGCATTGCATTAGCAGGTCACCAGAACTGCTTGTGCAATGATAAATGCCGACAGCGTATGCTTTCGGCATTTATCGATGTCTGGAGGACATGATCGCTACAGCGGATCATGTCCGCCAGACACTTGATAAATCGGCCCCACAGGCAGAGAAGATTGTGACTAATAAAATAAATGTATATATAGTGTAATTAATAAAAAAATAAATGGTTACCAGGCTTACAAATACTAATACTAACAGTATTTCCTCTTTCATAACCACTACAAAACACAAATATGCATCCCTGCACCCACATATATACACACTCACATTAACATAGAAATATATACTCACACACGCTTACCATACACATGAACACACATATACACACACACATACAGACACAAACACATGCACACACATAAACACGCACACATACACACAAATGCAGACATACACACACATAGACACAAACACGCACACATACGCATACACACTCACATAAAGGTGCACGAAGATACACATATACATACACACACACATATACACTTAAAATTCATTAATAAAAATGAAATGGTTACCAGACCTACAAATACTAATACTAACAGTATTTCCTCTTCCATAAAAAACTACAAAACACTATACACAAATATGCACCCACATATATAAACACCCATATTAACACAGAAATGTATACTCACACACACTTACCAGACACATCCACACACTTATACCTAGGTATGTACAGGCACAAATTAACATAAAAATGCAAACATTAAACACACACAAACACACGCACACACATACACACACAAACACATACACACACAAACACATACACACACAAACACATACACACACAAACACATACACACACAAACACATGCAGACACATACACACACAAACACATACACACACAAACACATGCAGACACATACACACACAAACACATACACACACAAACACATACACACACAAACACACGCACACACATACACACACACACACACACACACATACACACACAAACACACACACACACAAACACATGCAGACACAAACACACAAAAAACACAAATGCAGACATACACACACATGCTCACACATAGGCCTCTATTTATCAAGGTCTGGAGGACCTGATCCGACACTGCGGATCAGATCCGCTGGACCTCGCTGAATACGGCGAGCAATACGCTCGCCATATTCAGCATTGCATCAGCAGCTCACAAGAGCTGCTGGTGCAACACCACCCCTGCAGACTCTCGGCCAATGGGCCGCCAGCAGGGGGGTGTCAATCAACCCGATCATACTCGATCGGGTTGATTTCCGGCGATGTCTGTCCGCCTGCTCAGAGCAGGCGGACAGGTTATGGAGCAGCGGTCTTTGTGACCGCTGCTTCATAACTGCTGTTTCTGGTGAGTCTGAAGATGGAGCTTGATAAATATGGGCCATTGACACAAACACACACACACATACATACACCAACGCACACACACACATACACGCTCGCACACATACGCATACACACTCACATGGATACACACACACATATATACACACATACATACACACATATGCACACATACATGTGCACACTCACACACACACACACATCAACACATACATACATACATACACACACACATGTGCACACTTAAAACACACAAACACATGTACACATGTACACACATACATACACATAAATGCACACACATACATACATGCACACGCCCACATACACATGCACACGTACACACACACATATACACATGCACACCTACATGTACACAAACATACATACATACATATACACACACAAACACATATGCACACACAAACATGCACACTTACATACACGCAAACACAGACTATACATACTTTGCTAGTTAATGAAACAGCCTGATAAATCTATATAGCGTGCAAGTTCCGAACATCCTCTGCAGTATACAGTGCTGATACTGACCTGTCTGTTTCTCTGGCAGCTTTCAGTGAGGACGAGATTAGTCTGTGGATAACTGGTCTGACCTGGGTTGTGTCAGACACACAGAAGGCCCCCAGCCCCCTGCAGATGGAGAGGTAAGTACACATTTATTGGCTTGGTTTCTAGTTGGAAAGCAAAATGTTTTTGTTCCGATTCTTTTGTACAATGTTAAAATGACAATATTGTACTATTACCTCCCGTGAAAATGACAAAATGGTAGATACCCATGTTAACCCTTTGGATACCTGCGATTATTGCAACACAATGAGAAGCAGCCTTTAAAGGTATCCAAGGGGTTAACTATGATCCTTATAAGAAACCTGCAACAACAGTAAACTAACCCTAGCCACAATCCCCTTAAAGTAACCTCATCCCCAGTCCCTAACTTCATCCTTAACCCTAATTGTAATCCATAACCTCAATCTTAAATCCTAACCACACTCAATAATTCTCAACTTCAAACCCTCAATGCAACCTAATCCCATTAGCTAAACCTAATTCTTAAACGCAAACCCTAAATCAATCCTGAACCCAAACCTACTCCTCAACCTCAAACCCTAAATCCACCCTAACCCCGTTCCCTAAACCCAGCCCTACTCCTCACATCCTAAATCCATCCTAAACCCCATTCCCTAAACCCAGCCCTACTCCTCAAATCCTAAATCCATCCTAAAACCCATTCCCTAAACACAACCCTACTCCTCAACCTCAAATCTTAAATCCATCCTAATCCCATTCCCTAAACCCAATCCTTATACTCATACCTTAAATTCATCCTAAACCCAACCCTGTTTCTCAACCTCAAACCCTAAATTCATCCTAACCCCATTTCATAAAACCAGCTCTACTCCTCAACCTCAAACCCTAAATCCATCTTAATCCCATTCGATATACCCAATCCTTAAACTCAAACCATAAATCCACCCTAAACCCAACCCTAATCTTCAAACCCTAAATCTATCCTAATCCCATTCCCTAAACCCAATCCTTATACTTAAACCCTAAATGCAACCTAACCCCATTAGCTAAACCCAAACCTTAAACTCAAACCCTAAATCCATTCTAAACATAACCCTACTCCTCAAACCCTAAATCCATCCTAACACCATTCCCTAAACCCAATCCTTATACAAAAACCATAAATCCATCCTAAACCCAACCCTACGCCTCAACCTCAAACCCTAAATCCAACCTAACTCCATTCCCTAAACCCAGTTTCAATCCTTATCCAGCCCTAAAACCAACCTAAACCCATTCTCTAAACCCAACCCCAAACCCTTACCTCAAGCCCTAAATCAAATGTAACCCCATTCTGTAAACTCCACCCCAGTCCCAACCCTCAAGCCCTAAATCTAACCTAACCCCATTCTCTAAACCCAACCCTAATCCCTAACCTCAATCCCTAAAGCAAACCTTATCCTTTCCTCTAAACCCATCCCCAATCGCTAACCTCATGCCCTAAATCCAACCTAACTCCACTCTCTAAACCCAACCCCAGTCCCTAACCTCAAGCCCTAAATCCAACCTAGCCCCATTCTCTAAACCGAACCACAATACTTAACCTCATACTTTAATTCCAACCTAACCACATTCTCTAAATTTAACCCCAATCCCTAACCCTAACCTGAACTCTGACCCTATTCACAATTCCTGACCCAAATCCCTAACCTCAGGTTTAAACATAACCTTAACCACAATCCCTACCCTTTATCCCAGCCTTAACCCTAACCCAAATTATCAACACTTTAAACCAGACTAATACACTATACCCTATCTAACACTCTAACCCCAGTTCTTGACCGTAACTGCAGACTTTGACCCCAAATCGTAACACCAACACTAAACATAACTCCAATTCATAACCTTGACACCAATTTCTTCCTGTAATCCTAGCCTTAAAGGGACACTAAACCCCAAAAAGCTATTTCACAATTCAGGTAGAGAATACAATTTTAAATAACATTCCAATAAATTTCTATTATCTAATTTGCTTTATTTTTTAGATATCCTTTGTTGAAGAAATAGCAATGCACATGGGTGAGCCAATCACACGAGGCATCTATGTGCATCAACCAATCAGCAGCTACTTAGCATATCTAGATATGGTTTTCAGCAAAGAATATCAAGAGAATGAAGCAAATGATATAAAAGAAGTAAATTAGAAAGTCGTTTACAATTACATGCTCTTCTTAAATCATGAAATAAAACAATTGGGTTTCATGTCCCTTTAACCTAAGGCCCAAACTTAAGATAACTTCAACTCTAAACCAAGTCCTGCTAGAACCAGAACCAAAACTACAATTCATAAAACCTATTCAAACTCCATCCACAATAGACTGACTACTTACTACAATTATTTACTGATTGCATTTAGCTACCAATTAGCAAGTGCTACCCAGGTGCTGAACCAAAGATGGGCCGAGTCGTAAGCTTACATTCTTGCTTTTTCAAATAAAGATAACAGAACGAAGGAAATTGATAATAGGAGTAAATTAGAAAGCTGCTTAGAGTTGCATGCTTCATCTGAATCACGAAAGAAAAAATGTGGGTTCAGTATCCTGTAAACCTTAACCCTCAACCCTATCCCTAACTTCAACACTAAACTTTCCCCAGTGTTTACCCCAACCTTAATCCATAACACCAATCTCTAACCCTAACTTCGTATAGCTAACCTTATCCCCAGTTCCTAACACCAATCTCTAATGGCTGTCCCTTATCCTATCCCCATTGTCTAACTCTTACACCAGACCTTTATCCCAACTACAGTATTTAATGCTAAAATCAATTGCTAGCCCCACCACCAATCTATTGGCAGTCCTTTATCCTAACCCCATTGTCTAACTCTTACACCAGACCTTTATCCCAACCACAGTATGGAACCCTTAAATCAATCTCTTACCCAAACACTAATCTCTAATAACAGTCCTTTATCCTAACCCCATTGCCTAACCCTTACACCAGACCTTTATCCCAACCACAGTATGGAACCCTTAAATCAATCTCTTACCCAAACACTAATCTCTAATGTCAGTCCTTTATTCTAACCCCATTGCCTAAACCTTACACCAGACCTTTATCACAACCACAGTATGGAACCCTTAAATCAATCTCTTACCCAAACACTAATCTCTAATGTCAGTCCTTTATCCTAACCTCATTGTCTAACTCTTACACCAGACCTTTATCCCAACCACAGTATGGAGCCCTAAAATCCATCTCTAACCCAAACACCAATCTCTAATGCCAGTCCTTTATTCCAACCCCGTTGCCTAAATCTTACACCAGACCTTTATCCCAACCACAGTATGGAACACTTAAATCAATCTCTTACCCAAACACCAATCTCTAATGGCAGTCCTTTATCCTAACCCCATTGCCTAAACCTTACACCTGACCTTTATCCCAACCACAGTATTGAACCCTTAAATCAATCTCTAACCCAAACACCAATCTCTAATGGCAGTCCTTTATCTTAACCTCATTGTCTAACTCTTACCCAAGACCTTTAACCCAGCCACAGTATTTAAAGGGACATGAAACACAAAATTTTTCTTTCATGATTCGGATAGATTATACATTTTTAAAACTTTACAATTTACTTATTTTATCAATTGTGGTTCATTCTCTTTGTATCTTTTATTGAAGAAGCAGCAATGCACTCCCGGGAGCTAGCTGAACATATTTGGAAGCCAATGAAAATGGGTATACATGTTCAGCCACCAATCGGCAGATAGCTCCAAGCTTCTGAGCCTATCTAGGCATGCTTTTCAACAAAGAATACCAAGAGAATGTAGAAAATGAGATAATAATTGGATAAAATATTGGGTCTCCTGTCTCTTTAACCTTAAACCTACAAACTTGTATCCCATTCCCCAACTCAATACCCAAATCTTAACTATAACCCTTGACCCGAACCCCAATTTCTATCCCTTCAATCCTTTAACACAATCCCAGTCCTTAACCCCAATATCAATATCTAACCGTAACCCCAATCCTTATCTGTAGCCTGACCCCAATACCTAACCCACTTTAGTCCCTAACCTCCATTTTGCAAAGAATACTTTTACTTTTATTTAAAATTCTCTACTATACATTTTAAATGTGACTTTCATATAGGGGCGTATCATTGTGTTGTAAATAAATAATATTACACTGACATTCTGTTTGTTGCTCCAACCAGATGGCTGCACAAGCAGTTTGACACAATGAACCGAACGCGAGATGGATGGTAAGTGAAACTTATGTACTAACCTTATAAAAACTGTAATATTAAAATAAGATCTAATATTTAAGAAAAATAATAATTTCTTATTTCCACTAATGTTCATCAGGATTTTGGGACTAACTGTGCCTTTCATTTGGTTTTCTACATTTATTTCCATTAAACTAACTCAGCATTCCTACTGCTGAATAGGAAAAAGAATGTTATGATACATTAATACATTCTTTTAAAGGGACACTCTACTTGAAAAATGCTCATTCCCCAGTTTTGCATAACCAACACGGTCATATTAATTTACTTTTTACCTCTGTGATTACTTTGTATCAAAGCCTCTACAGACTGCCCATTTTTTTCAGTTACTTTGAGAGACTTGCATTTTAGCCAATCAGTGCTGACTCATAAATAATTTGATGGGAGTGAGCACAATGTTATCTATGGCACACATTAACTAGTGCTGTTTAGTTGTGAAAAGCTAATAGAATGCACTAAGATAAGAGGTGGCCTTCAAGTGCTTAGAAATTAGCATATGAGCCTACTTAGGTTTAGCTTTCAACAAAGAATACTAAGAGAACAAAGTAAATTTGATGCTGAGGGGCATATTTATCAAGCTCCGTATGGAGCTTGAAGCCCCATGTTTCTGGCCTTCAGGCGGACAGACATCGCCGAAAATCAACCAGATCCAATACAATCGGCTTGATTGACACTCCCTGCTGGCGGCCAATCTGCAGGGGGTGGCATTGCACCAGCAGTTCACCAGAACTGCTGGTGATCTGATAAATGCCGACAGCGTATGCTGTCAGCATTTATCGATTTGCGGCGGACATGATCCGCAATATCGGATCATGTCCGCTCGCACATTAATAAATAGGCCCCTAAAAGTACATTATAAAGTTGATTAAAATTGTATGCCCTATCTGAATGATGAAACATTCATTTTGACTAGACTGTCCCTTTAAGATGACAGTAAAGAGATGAGTGCTCTTGAATGCCTCTGCCAGGCTCATCTTCCTTACACGTCGCTCTTCATCTGCTGCAGCTCTCTGCCAACCCCTTCACTGGCTTCCTCTTGCCTCCAGAATTAAACACAACATTCTCACTTTGACATACAAAGCCCTCAACTGCACTACTCCCCCCTACATCTCAGACCTTTATTCCAGATACTCTTCCTCCCGTCCCCTTCGCTCTGCTTACGATCTCCTACTCTCCTCCTCTTGTGTTACCTCCTCACATTCCCATTTACAAGACTTCTCCAGACTGTCTCCCATCTTGTGGAACTCTCTGCCTCACTCCACAAGACTCTCCTCTAGTTTTGAAAGCTTCAAGCGCTCCCTAAAGACTCTACTATTCAGGGATGCATACAACCTACACTAACCTTCCTAACTCCATAGCTATCCCCTCGAACCCCTTAGAATGTAAGCCTATGGGCCCAGCTGTTTGTAGATCACCTTCATAAGAGCCGACTACAATAGTGTAACTCTCAGCAGGGCTCTGTACCCTATAAATGTTATTTTGTATACCGCCTATGTTTATAGCACTGCGGAATCTGTTGGCGCTCTACAAATACCTGATAACAATAATAAAGAATCTTTTTTTTTTTTAAATACAAAACATAAAAACTCAAATAGTGAGAAAGTCAGGTCTGAACAATCTCTGCCAGAACATCTCAAAACCCTCAAGTTCTAATACTTTAGAACAATATAGCTTAAAACAGAGACTTTGAGGCCTACTTATCAAGCCGTCAACTGTGCTGCATTCAACGGCACCAATACGCTCGCCTGACGTAGCATAACATCGCGACCGCGGACCTGAATACGCTCTCCATATTTATGTAAAAAGCTGTCAAAAAGCTGCGCACCAAGTACGGGGCGATGAGCAGCGGACTGTTGTTAACTAGCAATCATCGATCTCGCTGCTATTCGGCTTTTTCCCAGCTTTATTTATACCCTGTCACTAAACACCGCCACTATACTAAAATGTTTAACCCCTATCCCGCCGCAACTCTAATAGAGTTATTAACCCCTATTCCGCCGCTCCCGGACCTCGCCGCAACTTTAATAAAGTTATTAACCCCTATCCTGCCACTTCCCGACACTGCCGCAACTCTAATAAAGTTATTAACCCCTATCCTGCCGCTCCCGGAGCCCTCCGCAACCAAATAAAGTTTCTAACCCATAAACCCCTGGCCTCCCACATCACTACCATTTACTAAACCTATTAACCCCTAAACCGCCAGCCCCCAAATCGCCATAAACTAAATTAACCTATTAACCCCTAAACCTAACGACCCCTTAACTTTACATTAAATATTAACTCATTCCTATTTTATAATACATTTAAACTTACCTTTAGATTTAAATGAAACTATATTAAACTAATAATTAATCTACCCTAACTATTATACTAAAATTACATTAAAGTATATTACATATTTAAACACCTATCCCTACTCAAATTATTTAAATCTACAATAAAGAATTACTAAGTTGCAAAAAACTTACAACTAATTACACCTAATCTAAGAGCCCTATGAAAATAAAAAAGCCCCCCCTCCCCAAAATAAAAAAACCCTAGCCTTTTGCGGGGCATTGCCCCAAATAAATCAGCTCTGTTACCTGTAAAAAAAATACAAATGCCCCCCCAACAGTAAAACCCAGCACCCACACAACCAACCCCCCAAATAAAAACCTAATCTAAAAAACCTAAGCTCCCCATTGCCCTGAAAAGGGCATTTATATGGGCATTACCCTTAAAAGGGCATTTAGTTCTTTTTCCTTGCCCAAACCCCTAATCTAAAATTAAAACCCACCCAATAAACCCTTAAAAAAACCTAGCACTAACCCCTGAAGATCCACTTACAGTTTTTGAAGACCCGACATCCATCCTCATCCAAGCGGCAGAAGTCCTCATCGAAGTCGGCAGAAGTCTTCATCCAAATGGGCCGAAGTCTTCATCCAACCGGGCAGAAGTCTTCATCCAGGCGGCATCTTCTGTCTTCATCCATCTGGCGCGGAGCGGCTCCATCCTCAAGACATTCGGCGCGGAGCATCCTCTTCTTCCGACGTCTTCTTTACAATGAGGTTTCCCTTTAAATGATGTCATCCAAGATGGCGCCCCTTGCATTCCGATTGACTGATAGAATTCTATCAGCCAATAGGAATTAAGGTTGAAAAAATCCTATCGGCTGTTGCAATCAGCCAATAGGATTGAGCTTTCATCCTATTGGCTGATCCAATCAGCCAATAGGATTGAGCTTGCATTCTATTGGCTGATTGGAATAGCCAATTGAAAGCGAGCTCAATCCTATTAATTTTGGGGGCCTTTTTTTATTTTCATAGGGCTCTTAGATTAAGTGTAATTAGTTTAAATATTTGATAATTTATTTTTTATTTTGTGTAACAGTGTTTATTTTTTTTGTAACTTAGTGTTTGTTATTTTGTGTAACTTAGTTGTTAGTTTTTTGTAACTTTGTAATTTTTAATAGTAGATTTAAATTATTTGAGTAGGGTTAGGTTTTTAACTATATAATATAGTTAATTTAATTTGTAGTTTAATGTAATTTTAGTATAACAGTTAGGGTAGATTAATTAATAGTTTAATATAGTTTAATGTAATTTTAGTCTAATAGATAGGGTAGGTTAATTATTAGTTTAATATAGTTTAATGTAATTTTAGTATAATAGATAAGGTAGGTTAATTAATAGTTTAATATAGTTTAATTTAAATCTAAAGGTAAGTTTAAATGTATTATAAGATAGGGATGAGTTAATATTTAATGTAAAGTTAAGGGGACTTGCGGTTTAGGGGTTAATAGGTTTAGTAAGTGGTAGTGATGTGGGAGGCCAGGGGTTTAGGGGTTAATAACTTTATTTAGTTGCGGAGGGCTCCGGGAGCGGTGGGATAGTGGTTAATACATTTATTTAGTTGTGGCGGGGTCTGTGGGCGGCGGTATAGGGGTTAATACATTTATTTATTTGCGGTGGGGTCCGGGAGCGGTGTTATAGGGGTTAATATATTTATTTAGTTGCAGTGGGGTCCGGGAGCAGCGGGATAGGGGTTAATAACATTATGTAGGTGGCGGGGATGTCGGGGGCGGCAGATTAGGGCTGTTTAGACTCGGGGGTTATGTTAGGGTGTTAGGTGTAAACGTTACTTTTATTCTAGCATAGAAATCAATGGGATATCGGGTAGCAGCGAACATAAGCTTTCGCTGCTTTCAGACTCCCATTGATTCCTATGGCATCCGCGGCCTCCAGGGCGGCGGATTAAAAACCAGGTACGCTGTGCCGGAATAGTGGCGAGCGTACCTGTTAGCAGTTTGATAACTTGCAAAAGTTGTCAGATAGTGCCGAATTTGTATTCAGAACATCTGTAATGACGTAAGCATCGATCTGTGTCGGACTGAGACCGGCGGATCGTTTGTTACGTCACTTTTGCCGGTCTGTAGGCTTTGATAAATAAGGCGAATCAGGCTTGCCACAATTACACTGCAAAATTCCAGCGTATTTGCGGTTGATGGATTGATAAATAGGACTCTTTGTGTGTGTCAGAAGGTTGTTACAGTTTAGAAAGTTTAAAACATTTTGGGTAAAAAGACTGATCGCGATTTCTGTGCTTTTCCATGTTACAAGTAATTGCTAACATGAAGTTATATTTAAGCATAAGCTAACAAGAAGAGCTGTTCAGAGAATTTGTTGTTACTGTTGTACGTAACATTTCGCTGAGTTTGTACAATCTGCTTGTGCTTCCTGTGTTTTTATCAGTGCTTGTGCACCTTACTGACCTCAGCAGATAGATGTCCTGAAGTCTGTAACTTGCTCTATTCACAATCAGCCTCCCCCACAGTTTAACAAAAGGCTTCACAGTAAAATCTTACTAATTCTTTCTTGATTCAGATAGAGCAGCAATTTTAAGCCACTTTCTAATTTACTCCTATTATAATTTTTTCTTTGTTCTCTTTGCATCTTTATTTGAAAAAAACAAGAATACAAGCTTAGGAGCCGGCCAATGTTTGGCTCAGTACCCTGGGTACCGCTTGCTGATTGGTGGGTACATTCAGCCACCAATCAGCAAGCACTACCCAGGTGCTGAACCAAAAATGTGCTGGCTCCTAAGCTTACATTCCTGCCTTTCATATAGATACCAAGAGAACACAGAAAAATTGATAATAAGATAACTTCAGGCTTACCTCCTCAATAAGGAAACCTCAAATGAGAAAAACATAGGATGTCTTGTAATATATAAGTCCCAAAGAGATGAAAAGTTATGACAGACACTATATTATTATTGTTATCGG